>NC_056730.1:463904430-464141930 GCF_019279795.1 Protopterus annectens
ATCTGCGAGAAGGGCTAACACTGACTGGAATGTCAACATCTTGAATTTTGGAACATTCACATATGGAATGAGTAAGAAAAGATCCAAAACTGGTCTCCACAAGTGCTTCTTTTTTGGGACCAGAAACATTCTGGAATAAAAGCCCCTTCCTAAGTGTTCTGCAGGAACGTGGTCTATGACAACTGTTACTAACATGTTGGAGCAATTGAGGAAAATTAAAGTTATGTACTCACCATAACTATGCATCTGTGTTGTTCATTTACATTCTTCCTCAACAATGGGTTACGGATCTGACTCTGACACATATCTCAGACTTACGGATCCAACTCTCGAGCTCCTCCCTCTACTCATAATGTCCCACCCAGCCTATAATACCTCAGATTAAGTCTACTGACATATATCCCAAGATACAGCAGAAGAAAGAAAATAACAGTAAGTCAGGGCTCAAACCTGGAACTGAAAGGTTCCAAAAAGGTCCATGAGATCACTCCAGAAGATAAATAGGAAGGGGGAAGGAGGGAGGGGAGTTGCAGAAGAAGGAAAATGGACAATACAGATGCATAGTTATGGTAAGTACATAACTTTAATATTTGATGTTGACCTGTTCATTCTTCTTCAACATATGAGACAGAATCCCCAGCTACGTGAATCTTGGATGGTCCTCATGGAGGGGTATTTTGGAGCACTACCAAACCAAAATCGGCTCTGTTTCTAGACGTCAAATCTAGTTTGTAATGAGCAATAAAGGTATGTGCATTAGACCAGGTGGCTGCTGCACAAGTATTACCATTGGAAGTTCTAGACCAGAGGACAGAAGAAGTGGCCATGGATCTAGCTGAATGTGCCTTAGGAGGTTTTGATAGGGAGAGGTCTTGCTGAGAATATACAAAAGAAATGCAATCCATTTGGCCAGTGTAACTTTAGTCACTGGTGATCCCAGTCTGTTCAGTGAAAAAAAAAAACAAATCTGTTTTCCTGAAATCCTTTGTTCTGTGTAAATAGAAATGTAGTTGTCTACTCCCTTATTAGAAAAATTAGGGAAGAAGACAGGCAAATGAATAATTTGATTGATATTTGATTCAGTGGCTATTTTTGGTAAGGATGAATTGCTTCGTAAAGTAACTCTGTCTGTGAAAAACAATGCAAGAGGATTTGATGACAGAGCTGGAGTTTGGAAATTCTCCTTGCAGATGTAACACCTACTAAAAATGCTGCTTTCCAAGACAAAACATTTTAAATCAGTTTTAGCTGAAGGTTCAAAAGGTTGTTGTGTCAACCCCTGAAATACAGCTGTCAAATCTCAAGGAGATGACGGATCTTTCACTGGAGGCCTGAGTAAGAAGAAGCCCTTTAGAAAAGCCTTACACAATTCGGAAGAACTAAAGAGGTACCTTTTTCTCATGAATAAAAATGTGATATGGCTGATAACTGTAATCTGACTGCAGAAAAACTAGCACCTTCCTGAAAAATAGAAGCTAAAAACTCCAAAACACAAGAAATATCAGCAGTAAAGGGGTCAATCTCCTTTTACAGTGCCCAAACTGAAAATCTTTTCCATTTACTCCTATAAATCTTCCTAGTAGAAACTTTCTGGGAAGACAAAAGTATATGGCAAACCGGACAGGAAAGCCAGAGCTGTCTAGCTATTAATGGAAATGGAGAAAACATGCAGTTAGTTTGAGGCTTAGGATATTGGGATATGAGAGAAGCTCTAGACTGGGGTTCAGTATCCATGGAGGATAGCAAAGATAAGACTACAGGAAGGGGAACCACAGCAGGCAAGGCCAAAGGGAGCAATGAGGATAACAGAGCTCTTCAACCGATTGGCTTTCTGCAAGAATTTTGGAATCACAGGTAGTGGGGGAGAGGCATAAAGGAGAATGGAGGGCCATACGTGGACTAGATCATCTCTCAGTGACTCCCCATGAGGGGGGGGGGGATCAGGGCAAAATACCTGCTGCTGTGGCGAGATGCAAAGAAATTTAGCAAGGTTAGCCCCCAACAACAGAAAATTTTCTCTGCCAGTGACTGACTGAGACACCACTGGACCTGCTAAGTTTGTTCACTAGTACACTGGATTTTTTTGAAATATGTGCTGCCACTAGAAATGGTTGGAGGAGATCACCTATTGCCACACTCCCTAGCTTCTCGACAAAGGGAGTAAGATTGGATTCCCCTTTGTTTGTTGATGTACCAGACTATGGGCATGTTGTGGGTTTGAATCGCAACAGTCCTTAGAGGGAAAACATCTTGAAATGCTTGCAACATTAATAGGACTGCTCTCATCTCTAGGACATTGATATGCTAATTGGTCTCTTGAAGGGCCCATTTGCCTTGGACCGTCCTTCCCAAGAAATACCTGCCTTCCCTAGTTGGATCACCCATGGTCACTGTGGCCACTGGAGGAGACAGAATGAAGGGGTGGCCTAGGTATATGTCACCTGACTGAATCCACCAATGAAGATGGTTTTCTGCATACCTGAATGAGTTTGACTTGGCCAGACATAGGATGTTGCAGAATCGTCCACTGAACAGCAAGAGTCCACTGGAAAACTCACATATAGAAACATGCTAAAGGAACTAAGACTATAGCCACTGCCACTGAACCTAGAACCTGAAGGATAAGTATGGCTGGGGGTGGCGGGGCTGAAGAAAAATTTGCTGAACCTGAAACTTGATTGTTTCAATACGATGGTCAGGCAGAGAAACAATTAGATTTCCCATGTTTAACTGGACACCTAAGTAATCCAGGCTCTGTACTGATTGTAGTTTGGATTTGGAAATGTTGACTGTAATGACTAGTGTTTCACAAAGCTGAAACAAATAGTCCCTGGACTGTTCTAGAAAATGCCTGGTTGGAGCAGTGAGGCGCCAGTCATCTAAATATGGAAACCCTTGGAATCCTAGCAGTCTCAGGTGAGCTGCTGCCACTACCATAAACTTGGTAATCACCCTGGGGGCTGTAGTGAGATCAAAGGGCAGGGCTCTGAACTGATAGTGGCTGGCTCCCAACCAAATACCAACATATCTTCGGGAGCATCTGTTCATTTTGATGTGACAGTACACATCCTGAACATCGACTAAGCACATCCAATCATGCTTGTGCAAAAAAAGTAGAATGGACTGAACCGTGCTCAACTTTGATATCCTCACAGATTGGTTCAGGTTACTTAGATCTAAAACTGCTTTCAAGGTCCCTGTCTTCTTTGGCACTAAAATGAACATTGAGTAAGTTCGAATCCTTGGTCTGGAGAGACCTCCTGGATGATTTTTTAGTCAAGCAGCTTCTCAATCTTGCTGACTGGGTAGAATATCAGGGAGCTTTCTTCTTGAATGGTATGAAATAACCTCTGGATTTTATTTTTAGCACCAAAGAGTCTTTTGTTTAAAGGCCCAGGCATATGAGTGTGAGGACAAGCGCCTCCGACAGCCTCCAGACGTAAGCAGTCAGGTAACCCTTCAGGAGTGCTGAAAGGTTCTATCCAGAAAGGAGTCTCGGAAAACCTGGTTTTGCAGGACTCCCCTGCTGCAAGGATGACATCTTCTATTTGAACTCCCTCATCTGCCTCTAAAGAAGATGTCCCCACATGATTCCTGGAAAGATCCTTGGGATATACAGAACCACAAATTCTTACCCCCTCTTTAATTCCAGGAAAAGGGTTGTTGAGGGGTAGAAAAGTGAATCCCTACAGTAGACAGGATCCTTACTTCCTGTTCACTGCAGGAGAGCATTTCTATATCAGAGGAACAAACAAGGGCATTTTATCAAAAGCAGCACTGATGAAAGAAGACTTGAAAGGCTTCACAAAGTCATATAACTGCATCCAGGTGTGTATCCATATAGCAATGCCTGAACCAGCACCCCATGAGATACCCTCGGCAGCATGGGATATCAACCTCATGGACACACTGGAAATGGATAACAGAGTGGCTAAATGAAAGGGCCATCTTTTATAGTCCTCTACAGACATGGACTCCAAGTGGGATTTAGAGAGCTTCTTGGTCAGATCTCTCTGAAGTCTTGTAAAGTGGGCCATATAATTCAGGGACCTCAATGCAATGCTCACTGAAGTAAATATGTCCTTCCCAAATCTGACCAATGCCTTGGACTTTATTAGGGAGATGGACAGAGAAGCTCTGCTTGGCTAGCTTGTTTTTTGTGGCTGCTACCACAACCACAGCATCAACAGGGACTCCTCTGCTCTAGTGGGGTCTGTCTTTTGGTGGTGCAAAATCTAGTCTGGACAACAGGGGACTGGATTGACAGAGTCAGATTCCTTCCATGCCCAGTGAGAGTCTAGGTAAATAAGCTCGTCAGCCGTGGGGGGGGGGTCACCCAAGACATAGATAGACCAGAACCAAAAGCTTCCAGAAATACTGACTCCTCCAGGGAAGGACTGTGAGGACCAACCACCTTTCTACTTAAGGATCTCCAAAAATGTATCTGAATGAGATGTCATCAGGTGGTGAGCTCAGGGACCCTTCCCCTTTGTCAAAGTCAGTGTCTTCTCTGGGAGATTCCAAAGAGGAATCTATGTGTCTCCTTTTGCACGTTCTCTTACAGGGAACCTCTGAATGAGACATTATCAGGTGGTGATTTGGGGGGACCCTTCCCCTTCGTTGAAGTCAGTATCTTCTCTGAGAGATTCCAAAGAGGAATCTATGTGCCTCCTTTTGCATGTTGTCTAACAGGGAACCTCCTCAGCAAGATACTGTCAGAGATGTCTGAAAAAAGGGGAAGTTCCTTCAAGGGAACTGTCTGGACGCTAGACAGTACTGGTTGTCTGCATGGAATAGGTCTGATGGGATCAGTGCTCAAACCCGTTGGTGGGTACAGGTGAAGGATTCAAAGAAGAGTGAGAGATCAGATCTCTTGGACAACAGAAAACCCTCTCTAATACCTTGAAGGCAGCCAGGCCAGGAGAAGCAGTGGCCAGTCAACTCACAGCCCAAACTTCAGAAGTGGACAAGCCCCAACCCTATCCTGATCTGTGCCTTCAGGAGGAAGCTGAATGAGAGCTATCTAGTGCCGAGGCTCGAAGAGGCAAGGGTGGCTCTGCAAACATTGGAGTGGATCCCGGCTCCATGGATCCAACTCCAGTGCATTGGCTCCAAGACCCATCCCGTGAAGAAAAAAACTACTAACAAATGCTCAAAAGATTTTACCAAAGGCTCAGAGAGAGGATTTGCATCTGTGTGAGATGGTAGCATACAAAGATCTAGGGTATTGTAGGCTGCTGCCATCTCACCTGGATGCATTTCCGTGTGAGATGGCAGCATACAAGATCTGGAGTATTGTAGGCTAGCTGGAGCATTATGGGTAGAGAGAGGAGCTCGAGAATTGGATCTGTAAGTTTGAGATATGAGGCCAAGTCAGATGCAAGATCAGATCCGTAACCCATATGTTGAGGAAGAATGAAAAGAACAACATTGGTTAAACTCTTGAGGGGAAATTCCCCTGAAAGAAGGAGGAGAATCTATCCACTGCCAGCTGTAACCCTCATGAATCACCTTTAAAATCCATTAGTCTGACACTACCTGACACTAACATGGAACACTGAGGGACAGAGCATTTCAAAGTAGAAGGGCAAGAAAGATAAGGGGAGGGGGAAAAACTACCAGATCTCTGCACACTCATTCTGAAGCTGGTGACTGACCTTTTTTTTTGAAAAATTCCCTTGCTTTTTTGGGTTTAGGGCTGTTACTCTCCTACCATTTATTAGGTGTGCCTGCTTGTTATTAAGCTGAATTCTCTACTTATTCTGCCTTTGAAAGAGGATAGATGCTTTAGAAGGGAAAAGTTTGAGATCTGAAAAATTCTAGAAACCCCCTGTCTTAATATGCCTCTGCCATCCCATTGTTTAAGTACCTTAGTAGCAGTAGCCACAAACAAAACTTTTTGAGTTTAGAGAAGAACTCACATTTTCTGACTTTATGCCATCTGAAAAGTTTTGGTTGTATACTAAAACAAATATCCTCAAAACAGCAGCTGAAGCAGAAGCCCTGGAAACAGTATCAGCACAATCATACATACTCTTTATGACATGTTTAGAAACTTGAGACAAGTTAAGACACAATCTGATTCACATAAGTCAGGGAAGAAGAAAATTCTTCCAAGCCTTTCGTATACTTCAAAATGAACTTCCATATATAACCCTGGTAGTTCAGGATTCTGAAGGCTAATGTGGCAGAACAGAAAAATCTCTCACCCTGTCTGTCTAACCATCTCCCCTCTTTATCACCAGGAACTGCGTCAGAGGTGGCAAGATGCTTTTTTTGCTGTTTAAGCCGTAAGAGTTATGGCAGCAGGATCAGCTGTAAGATGAGAACCGAAAAATGTATTTGCATGTGAAACTCTATACAATGTATCTGCTTTTTTAGGAACCCATGGGAAAGAATCAGTAACGTTACAGGCAGCTTTTACTGCACCCTCCAAAGTGGGCAAAATAGGAATGGGTGCAGAAAAAGGGAAGGCTTGTTCAAGTAAATCATAGTATCTGCTTAAATCTGGGTTAACATCTGTCTGTTCTCAAGCAAATACGTCCTTCAGTCTGGAAATAATGTCAGAAAAAAACAGCCTCCACTGGTACCACTTTGGGGTTACTATCCACAGCATCAGAGTTGTGGGCTATAGAATCCTGGAATGAGCTAACCCTTTCTCTATCAACATCAGATTCCTCAGAAAAGGAGGAGCAGCAGTATTAGCAGAAGACATAGCACCCAGAGTTGCCTGAATGTAATAAACTCCTGGCTAGGGTGAAATCATTTTTACAGATGGGAACCATTTATTTATGTGTCAATACGATTAACATTCTGCTTTTTTTTTCTAGGTACATCTCTCAGGGTTGAATAGCTAGGAGACAGCATATCATCCCATACAAAAGGTTTCTTTCCCCAGACACCTGGAGAAGCCCCTCTGTAAAGATCTCCCATACCCATACTGGGTGGTTCTCTCATGTCCAAGCAGGGCACTGGAACAGCCACAGATTATGTGTCTAACCTTCACTCAATAGTGGTTGGCTGGACTACACTAGAGGGATTCAAGGAAATAGCTAAGTGGCCTGAGGAACCAGCACTGCTCACTGCAAAGTCACCCACTGTCAGATGAGACATAGTAATAGCCCATTTGGGAGGCAAGGACACGTTTCAAATGTTTTTTTTTCTTTTTATGTATGTTTGGAGAAGAACCAGCAGGACCGGGGTAAGCCAGTTTATTGGTAAGGTGTGCCTAAAGGAGTTAGTTAGAAATTAAGTTGTGACAAATAAACATAAACAGCACACAACCCTGCTAGTCCAATCAATTTTACCCAACAACAAAGTATCACAAGCAGTACGCAAGAATTCCCTATCACATAATACATAAAATTAAATAACTTAGCTGCCCTGTAAAACAGCATAAAACCTAAGCAAACTAAATGTAAGCAGAAGCATTGACATAAAATTCCATTATTTTCCCAGAAAACTACTTTCCAACTGTCCAAAAGCACTTTTTAATAACAAGAAATAAACTTAAAAATAGCCACTGGGCACTAAATGACAGCCAAATCCTAAAAAGAAATACCTAGAGAGACAGTAACATTAACCAAGGAGCATCTACTCATGTACTTGAAGAGCTGGTATTCATAAAGTGACATACTGCTATTTTACACACACACACACACACACACACACACACACACACACACACACACACACACACACACACACACACACACACACATACAGTAAAAAACACTAAGAAATATTCAAAATTTAATGTATATAGGTGGAAGTGTCCCCCCAAAATGGACCTTATCTATCTGACAGGAAGCCTTGGCCAAATGCTGCACTGGGGCAGTCTCTGAGATGCATCTACACAAGACAACAAGAATGTACTGAAGATTTTTTAGTCACCGTGGCTGCTTTTACACTTCCCTCCAAAAGGGATTAGTCTACAGGTAGCCAGAGTGACTGTGTGGACGGGGATTAGAGTTTTGGCAATCTGTCCAGGTGCTACATCTTTGGCAGGACACACCCCATACCCTACTGCAGCAGTGAGAATGTTGAAAACAATACCATATGTGTCAAAAGCAAATGAAACAAACAACTCTCTAGTTAAAGATGGAAGAACAAAAAGGGTTGGAAACATCCATGGTAGAGACCATATGCTCACCCTATACGGCACCTCTGAGAAAAAGTTTAGGTGAACAAATTGGCCAAGTAAAATAGCAAACATAAGAAGAGAATTAAGTCAGAATTTGTCTTGAGGGAAATTCAGTCCTAACACAAAACTAGCATGGTTATTTACATGGTAAAGTCTGCAGTTTAGGAATGCAACAAGCAGAAAGTACAGCTATGTAATTAAGTTACTATAACAGCAGATACTTGAATAGATCACTGTTGTAATAGGCATTATATATTGGATGTGTCCTGTGAAGACCACCATATGTCTGGCAAATCTACAAAGCTTCAAACACCTTCCTTGAGTGATGTACATCTGTCCTTAGCATGAGAGGATGTGCCAGTATAAAAAGAATGTATAAGCTAAAACGCAGAGCTTTCTTGCCCCTAGAAAGGAAGGATGAAGCCTACTGCTGCAAGTGAAGTCTTGTCAGAACAGAAAAAAAAGGATACTCACCCTGGATAGGAAAGAGATTATTCTGGGGACTGTAGGAAATTTAAGCAGTGGTACTACAAAGGTGACCTATCTAAATATCTACTGTTATGGTAAGTTAACTACAGTAGAGAGTCGATTATCCAAACTAATTGGGACCTAGGGTAGTTTGGATAATCAAACATATAACTGAACTGGATAAAAAACTTCTAAAATCTTATTTTCTGCACACAGAAATACACTTTTCAACCATTCAGCGATTCCAGTGGACATAAAGAATATTTATCACAAATGAGCTGGCTACAAGCTCAAAAAACATGCTCAAGTGAATATGTATAATGATGTCCTTCAAGGATGCATCTGCAGTCATAACATATGGGTTGTCTTGCCTCAGGCAGCCCTTCGGTCAGCCGGATTCCAAAGTCTGGGTCTGGCCTCGGCTGATGTCGCACTTTCCCCGACGTCAGAGCGTCTGGGGTATAAAAGCATCAGCCGACGCCATTTTCCTCAGTCTTTCTTGCCGCCTGGTGCCCGAAGCAGAAGCAGTTCGCAAGTGCCGGTCAGCCAGCTCCTGTGATTCAGCTACTGAAGACTTCGAAAAAGCTAAGTCCCCTTTGGGGACTCTTTCTTGCCTCAGCCGATGTCAGATAAAGTAAATAATTGTTTAACTTGTGGGAAACAAATACCTCATAAGGATTTCCACTCTTACTGCCTCCCTTGCTTAGGCCCAGACCACGACGTCTCGGCTTGCTCTGCCTGTGCTTCCTTCAACCGACGAACTCTTAGACGTCGGTCGGAGTTTGCAGAGGAATTTTTTGGGGCTACTTTTGCGTATAAAATGCTGTCGGAGACTCCGACTTCGCATGTGGTTAAAAAATGGAAGGACAAGGACCGACCCTCGCAGCCCGCGGTTTCGGCTGAAACCACGGTCAGGCCTACCTCGAGTGTCTCGGTTTCGGCTGAAACTGAGTCCTCGGTGCTTCCTTCTACCGAATCCATTCTACCGACTACCTCGGCCACGGAGGCTCCGGCCGAGTCGGTTATTGAACTTCCTACGGAAACCGGTGTCCAGGACATGTCCGACACCATTCCTTTAGACAAGTCTACTCCTGCACGTGGTGCAGCCAGACCCCCTGCATCCATGTCTATTAAGGCCTTCTCTAGGGCTAAAGCTGCTAAACTTGCCAAAGCTTTTCCCCCCCAAGACTACCTCTCAGAGGCCTTCTACTGGCACTCAGATTCTCAGCCTAGCAGAGGATCTCATTTCTTTAATTAGAGGTTCTCAACCTCACCCGGACAGGGGCTCTCTTCCACCACCAGACAAAAGGCATAGGGTTGAGCCCTCTGACCCCCATTCTTCAGATGAGTCTACTGATGAATCTGTGTTGTCAGAGCACCAGCAGGAGGCTTGTTCGGCCTATGAGGATTCTGATGCTGAAGAATCTATTCCTTCGGCCTCCCCTCCTGAAGAGTTTTCTTTTGGTGAGACACTGCACTCTATGAGAGAACATTTTCAATGGCAGGGCCAGGAATTTTCTGATTCCAGAAAGAGATTAAGGACCTTTTTACATTTACCTCAGCATAGGCCTTTAGCTATACCTCCTGTTTTGAATGTTATTGATGATGTGTATTCTGATGCTAGTACAGCCCCTGATTCTCTCCCTCCGGCTCCTGCCAAACCTGATAGGTACTACAGGGTCCCGGATTCACATCTACACCTGTACAAGGCCCACTCTGCAGACCCAGAAACTATCTCCCAGGGCCCTAAAGGGGTTGCAGCTGCCACTGCTAAAAATCCTCTTCCCTCTGAAAGGGAGTCTAGAGCTTTAGAGAGATGGGGAAAGAAAGTTTATACTTCTGCAACTCTTTCCATGAGGGCATTAAATTGTCAATTTCATATGATTCAGTACCAAGAGTATTTGTTAGATGAATTGTATAAAAAGCTTTCCTCCTCTGAATCCCTTGACCGTAAAATCACTTCAGGATCTGGTACATAACTCACAGCAGGTTAGCAACCATTTTTGCAGTGTGGTTATGATGCACTGGAAGCTTCATGTAGGTCAGCTATGACAGGGGCAGTTATACGTAGGCATGCCTGGTTGAAGGAACAATCTCTACCGGACCATGTTAAAGCTAAGCTCCTGGATGCTCCAATGGAAAAACAAAAATTATTTGGTTCCACGGCTCAGGAAGTCTTAAAGAAGTTTGAAGAAAAGGCAAAATCTGTGCAAACAGTCAAGGATTTTCTGCAGGTACAGCCACCGAGATTCAGCAGAAATTGGCCTACTAAGAATTGGTCCTTTCCGGACTCAGACAGATCCCAGAGAGGCAGGAACAGGCGTGCCAGAGGTAGAGGGCAAGCCAGAGGCTCCTACAGAGGCCGTCAGTGGCAGCCTCCCAACCAAAGAGGCAGTGCAGGAACAACAACAACTACTGCTACTCCAGGGCAGACTCAATGACTTAATTTTGACTCCGCCGACCAGGGCTCAATTAGAAGCACCATTGGGCGGAAAGCTTTCTTTATTTTCAAGAAATTGGCATTACATTACAAGGGACTCATGGACACTGCAAATTATAGACAAAGGATACAGGTTCCATTTCCACACATTGCCAAAAAGAAAAGGAATGCCAGACCTGCCACCAAATCAAAGGGCAGAGGCTATGAAGCAAATCACCAAATTAATACAAATGAAAGCCATAGAAAAGGTACCTCTTTCAGAACAAGGCCAAGGATTTTACTCCAGATTATTCCTTGTTCCAAGAAAAGAAAATCAATGGAGGCCTATTCTCAACCTGTCCGCACTGAATACTTACCTCATTGTGCCAAAATTCAAGATGCTGACCCTACAGCAGCTTCTTCCCATGCTGGGCAAGGAGTCTTGGCTGGTGACTCTAGATCTCAAGGAGGCATACCTGCATGTCCCTATTCGACAAAGTTGCAGAAGACACCTCAGATTTCTTGCAGGATCAGAGCATTATCAATTCTCAGCATTGCCATTTGGCTTATCTACTGCGCCCAGAGTATTCACGAAATACGTGGCATTAGTAATTGCACACTGCAGACTTCAGGGGATTCAAATCTACCCATATCTGGACGACTGCCTGATACAAGCGGACAACAAGGAAAATTTGTTAAAGGACTTGAGCTATGCCATCAAACTATTGCAGGCCTTGGGATACACAGTCAACATCCAAAAATCAAGACTTGTTCCATCCCAAAGAATAACCTTTTTGGGGGCAGATCTGGACACAACCACCCAAATGGCCTTTCTCACAGAAGAAAAACAAAAACAACTTCCAGATTACTTCAAGAATCTGACAAAACAAACTCAGCTGACTGCAAGGAAAATCCTGCAGGCCCTGGGTTACATGGCATCTTGCATAATTCTAATTCCACAAGTTAGGCTGCATATGAGAAAATTGCAATGGTACCTAAGGAGTGTATGGACTCAGCACAGTCACAGCTTAGAAGCTTTGATTCCACTCATTCCTTGCCTTCAACAGGAATTTCTGTGGTGGGCTCAAGCCTGCCAGTCCAACAGAGGGTTGCCTTTCAACAAACCAAAAACAAACCAAACCATCACCACGCTTCAGACCGAGGTTGGGGAGCACACATGGAGGACAAATGTATCCAAGGCCTATGGTCTCAAGGACAGTTACACATGCACATAAACCAAAAGGAGATGCTGGCTGTGATACACGCAATCGAGGCTTTCAAACCTTTCCTTCAACAGGGTCACCTGCTAATAAGGACAGACAACACCACAGTTATGTGGTACATAAACAAGCAAGGAGGCACGCATTCCTACCCTCTATGCAGACTGGCTATGAATCTATGGGAACTTTGCTTGAATCTAAACATACAACTACAGTCCCAGTTCGTGCCAGGGAAAGACAATACTCTAGCAGACAGCTTAAGCAGAACTACCATGGATGCACACGAATGGATGCTGCACCCAGACATCTTCTTACTCATAACACAAGCATGGGGAAGGCCGGAGATCGACCTGTTCGCCTCACCCCACAATCATCAACTGAAAATTTTTTGCTCAAGAACATACCACCCACAAGCATGGAAGGTGGACTCTTTCTTTCAGCTGGAAAGGTCTAACAGTTTATGCTTTCCCACCACTCCCATTAATGTCCAAGGTTTTACTGAAGATTAGGGCAGAACAGCCAAGAGTGATTCTGATAGCTCCAGACTGGCCAAGGCAGCACTGGTACCCACTGTTGAAGAGCTTATCTCAGACGAAACCGTGGCCTCTCCCCCTATGGCCACTTCTTCTGACGCAGAACAGCTTCAAGATCCTGCATCCCAACCTAAAAACCCTGCAACTAACTGCTTGGAGAATACCATGACTCCTACTCAGGACAAATTATCCCAGAGGGTAAAGGACATTATTATGGAAGCTCGCCGTCCCTCCACAAGGAAGGCATACTCGGCAAAATGGAAAAGATGTCTCATTTGGAACACAACAAAAGGCCTAGATGTGACAGTGATGAGCATGCCACATGTACTGGAATACTTAGCAGAATTGTTCCACAATGGCCTGTCTTATTCTTCCATTAAGATACATGCCTCAGCAATTTCAGCAGAATACAATGTAGATCCACCTGTCTTTTCGCATCCTCTCTTAAGACAATTTCTCAGAGGAATCAAAAACATCAAGCCTCCAAGGAGACCACCTTTACCTACTTGGGACCTTAACTTTCTGCTGGAAAAACTAACACTTCCTCCCTTTGAACCAGCAGCATTGGCAGATCCGCAGTTTCTCTCTTGGAAAACTGCATTCCTTCTGGCCATAACTTCAGCAAGAAGAGTATCTGAGTTACAAGCTTTAATGGCAGTACAGCCATTTCTTATTTTTCATCAAGACAGAGTTTCATTAAAAACCAATCCTACTTTTATGCCAAAGGTGGTATCTAGGGTATCTTTGAACCAAGCAATTCACTTGCCTACATTCTTCACAAATCCACAAAATAGAGGGGAGAAACTTCTACACACTCTGGCTATACACAGACAATTACGCTACTATTTGGACAGAACCAAAAGTTACAGAAAGACTGACCAACTGTTTGTAGCATATGCTGCTGGGGCACAAGGAAAAGCAATTTCCAAACAGACAGTTTCAAAGTGGATAGGAAATTGCATTCGCTTTTGCTACTCCTTTCATGGAAAGACTGTTCCTGTGAATATCAGGCCTCATTCCACGAGAGCCACAGCCACCACTACAGCCTTCCTAAGAGGGGTGGCTACCAAGGACATTTTAGAAGCTGCTACATGGAGCTCCGTGCATACATTTGCCAAGCATTACAATTTACCTTTATACTCCAGATCCAGAGCAGGTTTTGCTACTGCAGTCCTGCAGGGTATCTTAACTACACCATCCTTTTCTTAGTACCTCCACCCCCAGATTGGCTATGGTATTCTACCCATATGTTATGACTGCAGATGCATCCTTGAAGGACATAGTACAGTTTTGTACCTACCATAAATGTAGATGTCCAATAGGTATGCATCTGCAGTCAGGTTTACCCTCCCTCCTTCCCCTCTGTGGTATTCCTAGGGTGCTTACCCCTCCATTAGCTAGCTGGGGGAATCTGTTATGGTGTATTTGTTTGGTACTTTTATATATATGTATATATATTATTGCATTATGTTTGGAATTTATTGGCATTTTTATCCAAATTTAGCCTTCCTAGAGGGCACCTGGCATCTGGGGCAATAAAAACTGAGGAAAATGGCGTCGGCTGATGCTTTTATACCCCAGACGCTCTGACGTCGGGGAAAGTGCGACATCAGCCGAGGCCAGACCCAGACTTTGGAATCCGGCCGACCGAAGGGCTGCCTGAGGCAGGACAACCCATATGTTATGACTGCAGATGCATACCTATCGGACATATACATTTATGGTAGGTACAAAACTGTACTTTTACATATTCAGACTTTATGATTTTTCCTACCCAAAAACTTTGGAAGGCTAGTTTGGATAAAAAGAAGTTATGTACTCACCATAACGTTCTATGTTTGTTGTCCATGATCTCGCCTTCATTCTTACTGGTTGGAGTTCGGAACCGAGCATTGGTTCCGACTCGGCTGCATACTAAAGCTCGAGAACTTTCACTGGCTCGAGGCTACAACCTATCCCAAGATGCCTAGCAGCTGTTCCCCAGATCTCAATTGAGAAACTAATCATTAGACTATGCTAACCCATAGTGTAACTGTAACAGGTGCGCTGCCCAAAATTGAAAAGGCATGAAGGGAATCAAACCATTAATAGCCATTTTTGTAGTTTCCTCTCGATCCTCCAGGAAGGGGGAAGGAAGGGTGGGATGCAAGAATGAAGGCGAGCTCATGGACAACAAACATGGAACATTATGGTGAGTAAATAACTTCTTTATATTATGTTGTCCTATCTTGCCTTCATTCTTGCTGGTTGGGACAGTGTCCCCAGCACCTTCTTTCTCGGGTGGCTCAAGGGAATAAGCTCATCAGAACAGTGGAAGCAAAGGATGGCCTGTTCCTGAAGGCCACATCTACTTTGTAATGAGTGATAAAGGTATGAGGGTTGACCCATGTAACAGCAGCACAAATTGAATCCAAGGGGAGTCTACCTTGAAAAGCAGTGGAAGTGGACATAGCTCTAGTTGAATGCCCCTTAATTTTTCCTGGCAGCTGTTTATTCTGAGAGTTGTAGACATAAGTGATGGTATCTGTAAGCCATTTAGATAAGGTGACTGTTGAAACTGGAGTACCTTTCCTATTTTCTGAGAATGAAACAAACAGTTGGTCAGATTTCCTAAATTCTTTGGTCCTATGCAAGCAAAAGCGTAGCTGTCTATGTACATCCAATTGGTGAAGCTTGTATTCTGCCTTGTTGCTAATGATTTGGAATAAATACAGGCAACTCGACAGACTGATTCAAATTGGCCTCAGAGCAGACTTTTGGTACAAAGGAAAGATTTGTTCTGAAGGAAACTCTGCCTCATTTCATGGCTGCCACTGCACCTAAATTAAAAATTTCTGTTAAAAATTCCAGGATTGCAGATATAAGGCCTGTAAAGGGATCTGTGTGGTTATTGTCCGACCAACAAGAAAACCTCTTCCATTTGCTTGCATGAAGTTTCCTAGTTGTATCCTTGTGTGACGAAACCAGAATGTGTCATACTGCCGGGGATAGTTCTGGAAGCCTGGCTAAGACTGGAAGTGGAGTAACCAAGCTGTCAGCTTGAGGCTTTGAAGAGAGGGGTGAAGCATTCCTGACTGATGAGTCAGAAGATGCAGCACTGGTTCCAGGATCCAAGGCTCCTCCTGTAGATGGGGCCAAAGAAAGGGGAACCATATCTGATGAGGCCAGTACGGAGCAATGAGAGTTATCCTGCGACTGAACGACCTGGCTTTCTGGAGAACCTTGGGGATTAATGGAAATGAGGGAAAGGCATATAGAAGTCCCACAGGCCAACCGTGAGTAAGTGCATCCCTTGGTGACTCCCCTGGAGGGGGAATTAGGGCAAAGTAGCTGCTGCATTTCGAGTTGATGGGCATGGCAAAAAGATCACAGCAAGGCTGGCCCCACTTGCCAAAAATTTGGTTCGCAATTTCCTGATTCAGGGACCACTTGTGAGGCATAAGAATTGCTCTGCTCAATCTGTCTGCTATCACTTTGTATTTCCCCAGGATGTGTGTTGCAGTCAGAAAACACTGAGGCAAAATTGCCCATTGCCACACTCTTTGAGCCTCTCAACATAGGGGGTATGATCTGGTTCCCCCTTGTTTGTTGATGTACCACACCACAGACATATTGTCTGTTTGTATTGCAATAGTACCTATTGGAAGAGAACTTTGGAATGCTTGCAATGCCAGAAGCACCACTCTCATCTCTAGGACATTGATGTGTAAGTGCTACTCGTGTTCTTGCCAAATCCCTTGGACAGTCTGTCCCAGATAATGTCCCCCCATCTGGGAAGCTTCCATGGTCACTGTCGCTACAGGTTGGGGGAGAACAAACAGTCTTCCTATTGTTACCTGAGTAGACTGAAGCCACCACTGTAAGTCCCTCTTGCAGGCGTTTGTAATGAGAATCTTGTGTGACATGGGTAACTCCTGCATGGACCACTGAGCGAAACGTAGCCATTGTAATATTCTCATGTGTAGATATGTCAGTGGAAATAGCGTTATTGCAGCTGTCATTGAACCCAGAACCTTGAGGACAAATTTTGCTTGCACTTTCTTCTTCCTGAGCAGTATTTATACCTGATGGCATTGCATTTGAACTCTTTTGTGATGAAGTTTTGCCACCATGTCTTTGTGTTTAAGTCTGCCCTTATAAAGGTAATATGCTGTGATGGCAACTACATTTATAGTAATGCCCAGTTCTGAGCAGACATGAATGGTGGTGTCTCTTGTCCTGGTTAGAAGATGCTTGGTGGTGGCGGTCAGGAGCCAGTCATCTAAGTATGGAAACACCCAGAATCCTTGACTCCTCAGGTGAGCCGTAACTACTGCCATGTATTTGGTAAACACTCTGGGGGCTGTAGTGAGACCAAAGGGCAGAGCTCTGAATTGGTAATGACCGGTTCCCAGCCAGAAGCATAAAGATCTCCTGAATTGCCTGTCCATCTTGATATGGTAGTATGCATCCTGAAGATCTATGGAACACATCCAATTGTCTTGTCCCAAAAAAGGGAGTACAGACTGCAGTGTTACCATCTGGAACTTCATTTTCTTTACCGACTTGTTCAGTCTGCTGAGATCCAAAATTGGTCTCCAGTCCCCTGTCTTTTTTGGAACTAAAAAGAACCTTGAGTAAATTCCGGATCTGATCTGGTCTGCAGGGACTTATTGGATGACTCTTTTTTTTCTAGCAACCTGTGAATTTCTAGGGTTGCCTGATCCCTTTGACTGGGTGGTATGTCTGGGATAGACTTTGGAAGGGGTGGTTGAAAGAAAGGAATATAGTATCCCCTGGATATGATGGACTGCACCCACTTGTCTTGAGCCAAGTCTAGCCAGGCTTTTGGGTATAGTGATAATCTTCCTCCAACTGCCTCCAGAGGTGGACAGATGGGCCTCCTTTCAGGAGCGCTGGAAGGGTCGACCTGAGAACGTATCTCTGTCATCCTGGTTCTGCGGAACCCCTCTGCCGTGAGGACAGTGTCTTCCATTATTTCCCCCTCTGCCCCTAGGGGAAAATTCACCACGAGTGTCCGGCTAGGCTCCTTTGGATTTCCAGAACCACATTTTCCCTCCTTTCTGACCTTTGGGATAAGGCCTAGTAGGGGCGAAAAAATGTACTCCCATGGCAGACAGAGTCTTGCCATCCTGCTCGCTCCTGGTGAGAGTCTCTTTCACATTTGGCCCAAACAAAGAAGAGCCATCAAACGGGGCATCAATAATGGAAGACTTAACGGGTTCAGCAAACTCATAAAGACGCATCCAGGAATGTCTCCTCATAGCTATTCCTCTGCCTGCTGCCCTGCTCACTCCATCAGCCACATAAGAAATGAGGCACATGCAGGAGTTAGTAATAGAGGTTAAGGTCACAAGCTGAGAGTTTATTTTGTCATATACTCCCTGAGCTGTAGCCCCTTGTAGGGTATCTCCTAGCTCCTTGAGGAGTTCCCTCTGAAGACAAGTAAAATGGGATAAGTAATTCAGAGACCGAAGGGTAAAGGCCGCTGACAAGAACATACGCTTCCCATATATGTCCATCGTTCGAGACTCCTTATTCGGTGGATGGACAGATGCAGAAGTTTCAGCTAATTCCTTCTTGGTGGCCACCGCCACCACCACAGCATCTACTGGGACACCTTTGGTCAAAAACTGTCTGTCTTCTGGGGCTGTAATATATTTGTTGGGCCTCCTTAGACAGGCTCCACTGACTCTGGAGAGCTCCACGCCTTCCGACTGACTACACATAGGAGCTGGTCGAAAGGCAGACACACTCAAGAGGTGGAGGGTCGAGAACCAAATGCCTCCAGGTATACCGACTCATCTTCAGAAGGGGACAGGGTTTTCCAGCTACCTCTCTGTTTCAGAATCTCTAGGATGTCTAAAAAGGAGACATCCTCAGAGGGTGACCGTGGGGACCTTTCTGAATCTTCTAAGTTGGTATCCGATGTGACAGACTCAGGGGAGTCTGTGTTTTCTCTTACACGTTTTCTTCCGAGGGACCTCCTCAGGGGGATGTTCCACGGACGTTTCGGAAGAGAGGGTTTCGCCCACTGGGGCATCCTGGGGCACTGGTTCTCTACGCTGAGGCTGGAGGGATATTGCAGAGGTTTGACACTGGCCCTTTGGGGGGAAGAGCAGCTGGAGTTGAGGGTGGAGCAGTCTCAGAGGAAAGCACGCTTCTCATCACCTCGAAGGTACCATGATCCTGAGCCGAGAGAGCCTCCTGCTCCAAAGGACCGGGAGATCTCCCCCATGCTAAGGAGGATGGCTCTGAGGCCGATGTGGGAGCTGAACTCACCTGTGCCGAAGACCTGAGTGGGAAAGCCCGATCCAACAAGGGTCCGGTTCGACCCCCCCCCAGGAACCGATGAGGGAGTCTCGGCCCCCAGACTCCTCCATAGACAATAACATGGAAGTGGTTGGAGCAGAGATTGGCGACACAACTCTGGGAATGGATTTTGGGTCTGAAGGTTCCACAACTAGGACTTCCAAGCACTCTGGCTCCGAACTCGACTGAGTCGGCGGAGGAACTGAAGGTATAGAGGCTACTGGGGTTGGCTCCATGACAATCTGGGCTGGAGAGAATTTTTGCAAGGCAGGTGTATGAAGCAATCACCCACTCCACATCATCATCCGAAAAGCTCCTGGATGACAAAGAGGAATAGGAAGACTTGTGACTTCCTGCCACCAATTGTAGTAAAGGAGACTGCGGCACAGAATGAATCAAGTCTAGGGATGGTGACTGGCTCCTTTTTCGACTGTTCGATGGTTCCGGAACTACCAGTGGAACCGAAGTAGCTTTTTCCCTTTTGGAACTGACAGATTTCGGCCCCGAAGAACTCAATTTCTCAAGTCTCTTCGACAGCTCAGAGGCTGGAGCCGAAGAAGTTTTGGGTAATTTGTCTGAAGGTTTGGAGGCCTGTGTCCCTTCAACAGCTGAGTCAAAATGCCTCTTTAGTAAACCCCTAAGAATAAGCTTATTTTTCCACTCCTGCAGGACCCTTGAGCTAAACCCATGGCAAACAGAACAGGAGTCTTGCAGGTGGACGGCGCCTAAGCAGTACACAGAATTAGTGTGACCATCAGTAAATATTTTTTGTGTACATAAGTCACATTTCCTGAAACCAGACTGCTTGGTCTCCTTAGACATCCTGACTCTGGCAATTTAAATACAATCAGTAGAGAAGTGTACTAGTCAGTTAAATCTCACTCAAGTACCAAGAATTATACTATCTTACACAAAAAGTGACTAACAGCGTAAGGATACAATTAGCAGTGAAAGACACCAGGTTAGCTAAATCTCATTGAAAGGGAAAGAACTAACTAGCCTACAAAAAACAAATACGACTAATCAAAGTAGAAACAACAAACTGTTTCTTTTTTATTTTTTTTAGAAAAAAAAATAGGAAGATGGAAGAAAGTTAGAGGAGAGTCTCTAACTTAAACAATGCACTCCTCTAACCTGAGGAGATGCCAACTTAAATAGTGAAGAAAGAAAAAGGGGGGAGCCCTCTGACTAAAATGGGCTAGGAAAAGGAAGAAGGGAATCCTCTAACTTAAACGGATTCCTCAGGAGGGCAGCGCTAGATAGAGGCCTAGAAAAACGACGGCCAACTTAGTCAAGAAACAAGAATGGAATGACTTTTCCTCAGAAAACAAGGGACACACTAGATATAGAGATAGAAAAAGGATATTCTACTACTATTTTTTAAGCAATAATGTCGTAAATATACAAAGAAAAAAACCCACTTAGTCTGAACCAGCGAAGAGCAAAGCGGCAAACGAGATTTGAAGAACAGCCGCTAAGCATCTTGAGATAGGTTGTAGCCTTGAGCCAGTGAAAGCTCTCGAGCTTTAGTATGCGGCCGAGCTGGAACCGATGCTTGGTTCCGAACCCCAACCAGCAAGAATGAAGGAGAGATGGGACAACATAACATCTGATGTTCGGATAATCGACATTCTACTGTGCAGAACTGTACTAAATTTTTTGTTAGAGCACTGTTGCAGTAGCCATTACATGTGGGATGACTGCCAAATCTCAAAAGGAAAGAATGGATGGAGAAGGACCACAGCCCAGAATTCTCTGAAGAACAGCTCTTACGAGGCCTGTTCTGGCTCTGGAAACAACACCCATTTTGTTTGTAAAGTTTGATAAATGTATGAACAAAGGACTAAGTTGTTACTTTCAAAATGGATCTAGAACTAGAAAACCTGAGATGTGGCAACTGCTCTAAAATGAGTCTTCACACTCTCAGAAGGATTTTTGCCTTAGTTAATACAGCAGAACTGAATGGAGGGAAAAAGTCATCTAGAGAAAGTTAATTTAAAAGCTGCCTATCCCTTTTTCTTGCCATCAAAAATAAAAAAATTTGGTTAGATTTTCTGAAGTCTTTAGTTTTATCCATCTCAACTGGGAGTATCCAAGCAATGACGAATCCTTTCTCAATTGTTTTGTGGATCAGTACAGAAAACAGGGAGCTTGATAGTTTGATTAAGGATAAATTCAGAGACAACTGCAGGCATAAAGGAAGGACTGATTCTCAGAATTACCCTTTGCTTGTGAAAGATAAGAAACATAATACATGTAAGGGCCTGTAATTCAGTTACCAGTCTTATCAGAAGTTAAAACTTCCAGCAAAGCATATTTTTGTTTTAGAATCTTTAGAGAGGAGCTAGATATAGGTTCAAATGGAGGTAAAATCAGTTTTGCTAAATCAAAATTCAAATCCCAACAAGAAACCACATTTTTATTGGTGACCCAATATGCAAAATACCCTTTAAAAATTGTATGACTTTGTACAAGCAGGAAAGAGGAGGATCAAAATGTTTGAAAGGTGTATCTTTACTTGAAATGTAAACTAGGCCAGAAATTAGCAATTCACACAGATAATGGAGAACCAGAGGTGACCCCAGTTGAGATTGGTCCTGCTCTCTGTTTTGGCACCAAAAAGAAAATCTTAATTTCAGTATGGTACAAATGGAAAAAGCAACACAGTGAGGATGCTCTGATAGAGTATAAAATAATTGTGAATTAATACAATAATCAGAACGCATAAACTGAACTGCTAGGAGAGTTAAAACAACAGGTGTGATGAGGAGGAGTCTTATGTTCTGGAAGAAAACTAACAGAAGAAATAATAAGAAAGGTGCTTCCAAAGAATGGCTAGGAACTACAAGGGGAAACACAAAATATGTCCTTGGCATGCCACAATGGAGAAGAACAGGAGGTAATTTAAGCTCACAACTTATAAAGAAATGCAGGACTTGAACTCAAGAATACATGCTCATATGGATGGCAAGGATTCTACAGTACAGGTAAGTTGTGATATACATAGCTTTATCATGATAATGAGGAAATGTGAAACTAAGACTAAGAAATATAAACTGATGTGGAGTAAGCCATAGTAGTGAACTGCAATAACAGTCTATTATGACTGTCAGGGCCACCTCTATCTGTGTCTCAGAGCAAAGTTAATGGTGTTAACCATCATGTTTGGTGGGGTGAGACACTGAGTACATGCTAGGTTACGAACTTTGACTTCTGTCTTGGAAGATGTCATAGTTAACTGCTTCAAAAGAATTTGCATAGTTTTAGAATTTCTAAAAATAGAACCAAACGTATAAAGTTTGTACGTAGTCTGAGATGGCAGCACACTGCATGAGTGAGGACACATTTGTACCCTAAGAAATTACTAGGGAACAAATTAAAGTTCAGGAACATGTAGCCGGCCTTAGGCATAGGCCAACTAGGTGGCCGCCTAGGGCGCCGCTGTAGCAGGGGCGCTTTTCTAGTATTTATTTGGTGTAGGTAGACCAGGATAGGGGCACCAGATGGTGTGGTAGGGGGTGCCGTGGAGCCCTTTTGCCTAGGGCACCAGTTGACCTAAGTGATAAGAGATCTAGGAAACAGTCTCTGATGTCCTCCCTTTGGGATGAATAAAGATGCCTTGTTAAAGTTTCAAGTAGTTTATTCAGTTAAGTAGGTAGATGGACAAGTATTCTTGTTCTAAACTTTGGAACAGAGCACTCCTCCATCTATCCACTTAACTGAATAAACTACTTGAAACTTCAACAATGTGTTTTTACTCATCCCATAGGGACAGCATCAGACAGAGTCTCCTACATATGTTAGCTGAAGTGATTTTATCTGTACTAATCATTTGTACTCGTGTTTCCTGTCAGTCCTGTTATTCCCTGAGTCACAGGTGGGATACCAGATCTGACTCAAGCCTTCTGGATTACATTTGTTTTCTGTGGTGATAAGAGGGGTGAGGTCAAACATGCAAGGGAAAGTGGAGAAGAAAGAATACAACCATGGAAGGACAGTGGCAAACTGCATGAGTGTACTGCAAATTATCTGATGAAATTTTAATGACTTAAGAAATCCAGTTAAAAGACACAGAATCTTGAATGTGATTAATAGGGAGAGAACCTCATTGGTACGATTACAGGAAACATACTTGGATGAAACAAAATATCACAAGTTTGCAAGGAAACGGTTTGTGTTTAAAATTAGTTCTAGTTATGGTGGTACAGTGGCAATATTACGGGAAAGTTACTATCCCTTAATAGTCATTGGTCAGCTAGACGTATGCAGGGGTGACATGCAGTGATAAAGGCAATATCAGTGAAATAAATTAACAGCAGCATTAGTTTATAATAATGCTAGACATCTGTCAATTTCACAAAGGAGAATTGCTGATAATAGGAGAATGGAACAGGATATTCAAAAGAAGCACAGGGTGGTAATATGAACATTAAGAATAACAAAAACAACACAAGCTTATTCAGGGATGTTAAATTACAGTTGTTGAGTTGATGCAAGCACTGTAAAGAATAAGAGAGGGAGAGAGAAAGACTACCACGAGCAATAAGAGATAGAAGAGATTATACATTTAGACAGCCAAGTATGGTCTCTGGTCTCCTTCAGATAAAGGGCATATAACTCGGGACTAGGGATCACATTATAAAAGGCCCATATTTTTCACAGATCATGCTTATCAGGCAATAAATTTATGCTCTGTATGGACAAACAGACAAGGGAGAGAAAGGAATTTCACTAGAGATTTCCCACATATTATTTAAGTTTTAACAAATGTAAACAATGGGTCCAAGAGATACTAATTAAGAATTAAGAATAAGAGAACATAAAGGAAGCCATAAAGAGAGAAGTGATGGAAAACTCAGCCAAACAAAAGGAAATGGAAAGACAAAAGAAAGGGTATTACTAAAAAGGATGAACTATTTGCAAAATTGTGAATATCTGAACTTTAGTAGAGGCCAACTTTTTAAAGAAAAAAAAGGAAATGCAACAGTTGGAGTATAACAGAATTATTATACAACAACACTTAAAGTACTATATTATATTAACAATTTCAAGAGACATAGTAGTACTGACAGGCAAATTAAGACAACAAAAGGTTGAAAGTATGATGTACAAAATTAAGGATAAAAAGACAAGGAGCTAGTAAACAATAATACAGAAATAAAAATTTTAGATGATATTATGAGAAATTGGATAGTAAAGAAATGGGTACAGATGGAATAAAAGAAAAGGTCAGAGAATATCTATACAGAATTGGATTATTAATGAAAATGCAGAGTGATAGGAAACATTAATGGCTTGAATAACATAATTAGAGGTCATGTAGGCATTAAAAGAGTATGCATTGGGAATATCTCCAGGCTGTGACAGAATTCCTAAAAAAGTAGGGGTGTTAAGAGGTGAGTGACGTTTGAATGTGCTGACAGAACCAATGAATAAAATAATGATAGAAAAGGAGATAATGGAATCATGTAAGAGGGAGAGCTTACAGTGGTGCTCCTGAAGGAGAGGAAGGATTCTTTAAATTGCAGTTTGTATAGACCAATTACAATCTTAAATCATGACAATAAGGTTTTTGCAATTATTTTTTAACATCTTTATTAAATTATCAATTAAGGCATAAACATGTATTATTAGAAAAGAAAACATATTAACATTTTTTATTTACATGCATTACATATTAGATGTTTTCTTTCTTTATAACAACTTTTCATTTAATCCAATATTACATAAATTGCTTAATTCCTGACTTCCCATAAATCTGATACCTCATGTTGAATATTATTCTGCCTGTATTGCTCCTACAATTTCAACTTATTTCTATGTATTTTCTCTTTCCATTTTCTAAAGATCCCACTTCCATTTTTTTCTCTTTTACATTATTCAATACTTCAAATACAGTTGGTTTAGATTTTGATTTCCATTTTCTAGTAATTGCTTTTTTGCCTGTCAATAGAATTAAACTTAATAGTGCCCTGATGTGTCTAGGCAATTCAGATTCTGGTGTCCCATCTCAAAACAATCATTTCCTCAGCTAAAGCCATTTGCTCCCCCAATATTTCAGACATAATATTCTGTAGGGAATATTTAAAATCTGACAACTCAGTACACTCCAAAAAACATGTTACGAGTTACCTACTTCTTACCTATCACACCTCCAGCGTTTACTATCTAGTGAAAAATTCTCAAGTCAGCTTCAGGTTTAAAAAATACCTATGCAAATACTTCCAACTAAAAATCCTAAATCTTCTGGACTTTGTTGAATACTTGGGACCAACGCATATGTCCTCCTATTGTTCTCTTGTAAATTGCTTTTCCACTGTCTTCCCAATCTTTTCTAACCTCTGCCAATTGACTCTTAACAGTTACCATGCAACATTGTATATGGCCTACTAATTATCCCCTTTTTTAACAGCAGTTTCTGTCCTAGATTTAACTAAAACCTCTACCAGAGCAGATATTTCCCTTAAGACTTTTCTATCATTTTCTCTTTGCCTGTACTCTGATATCAATCCCTAATAGCGAAAGCAGTCTCTAACCTGCAATCCAAACTTCTTCTTGGCCTCATCCCACTGTATATCTTTCCCTTTGTAGTTATTTGTTTCAAATGCCTTGGTTCCTTTGCCACTTTTCTCCAGTAAATTCGAGCTATCTCTTGCTTGTTTTCTATACTCCTACTTCCAGTCATCCCTACTGGCAAAATCTTTCTCCATCCCTGTGTTGGCTTAGGTCTTAGAATACTTACTGCAACTTTATGAATATAATATTCTGTATGGTTACTACTATTCTCCTTAAGGATCTGCACGCAAAATCCCACTCCCTACTTATTCCTTGACCCCCCCCCCAAAATTCGTCATCATCCCTCTCCACTATGAACTATAACCTCACGACCCTTAACTACACAGCTGTAAAATATCCCTTCAAATTAGGTAATCCTAAACCACCTTGTTCTTTTGGAAGAATCAACCTATCCCACTTATCTGTTGCCCTCTTCCATTCCTAGATAAATTCCTATAACTCTTTATTAATTATTCCCCACACTATCTCCCCTGATTAATAAAAAATATACCCGACCTGTATAAAAAAACTAAACTGACAAAACATTTTCACTGCTTCTGTCTTACTATCCATACCTATAAACAAGAGCGTCCAGTTTCCCATTTTTTCTATTATCTATTGTTCAGCCTTTTAACATATATCCGTAGCTAACATAACAGAAGCCTTCTTAATCCATACTACTAAATCCATCCATCATCCATCCCTCTTCAAACCCTTTTTCCCATTTTGCACATGGGGTCGGGGTGTCACTTCAACAGTGACAATCATCTTGAGCCAAGATGTACACCACCGGGTGGCTGGCCATACTACTAAATACTTATTCTTATTGTGTTCCCATAAACTATGGGCATTAGTGGACCATTTTGTGTGTGGATACATAACTTATGGCTATAGCCTTTGTTTTGCCTTCATTAAGATTATATCCTGAAAAGATATGAAACTGTCTAAAAATGTTCCACAACATCAAAATGTCTTTTTCAGGATTTGTCAACTACAAAGTGATACCACCTGCAAATAAAGCCAACCTTTCTAGATTACCAAACTAATTATGTCACTGAATTTCTTAGTCCATTATTTTCTTTGCCAATAGCTCTATATGTAAAGCAAATAAATTGAAAAGGGGACACTCCTGCCTGGTTCCTCTGGTCAAGCACAAATTATCAGAGAACCCTCCCACTTTAATTCTTGCCTCAGATCCTTCATATAGCCTAGAAAATGCAAATCCTTCCAGTGCCCTACTCATAAAATCCAAGCTTACTCTGTCAAATGCTTTCTCTGCATCAAGACCCACCAACAACCATAGTGTTTTCTTACATTCTACTTCCCCCTGGATCATCGTTGCTCTATTAATGTTGATAAATGTTTGCTTTCCTTCCGCAAAATCCCACTGATCCATATCTATCACGTTTGGCAACACCTTTGCCATTCTTTTAGCTAGTATAGACATAAACACTTTATAATCATTATTTAAAATTGAAATGAGTCTCTGTGAAGTTGTATCTGATAGATCTTTACCCTGTTTGGGTAATACAGCCACCACAACATTCATCCAAGATACTGGTGTTTCACCTCCATTAAAAATGTCATTAAACAAAATCTTACGGCTCTTCATCACTTTCTCAAGGGTCCCTATTAAGACAGCGAACGCACTAAATTGCGAATGCTGCTTAATTGAACCTAATTGCTCAAAATGGCAAAATCTCGAAAGCACGGAACAGCGATTTTTTTCCTAGGGAAAAAAATCAATAGACTGTTTTCGGGATTTTGCCATTTCCTCCACTGGGGTGCGATCTTGGAGTTGGTATATTTAAGTAGGGGGTGTGGGGGTGACGCCCCCACTTTATTTTGTGGGTTTTTTTTAATGGATCAGCAGTTTTTTTCCCTGGGAAAAAAATTGCTGATCTGTTTGTTCAATGTTTTGTTTTTTCTGTGTTAGTGGGTAGATTATATAGCATTCGCAATTTACTGCATTTGCTTATATAATATAGACCCCCTTTCTCACTCCTAACTTCCACACTTCCTCAGGAATACCATCTGTTTCTGGAAACTTTTCTATAGATTAATTATGTATCACTATTTTTATCTCATCTCCTCCCATCTTAACTACTAGCTGTTGAACTTCATCTTTCTCAAAACCTGACACAATTAAGTTTTCCATAAATATTTCCATTTGTGCTCTTTCCTGGTTTCTACAATTTTTCCTAAAATTTCTAAAATATCTCTAATAACTTTAGATGCTCTCTGATTATTTTGCTTGTCATAGGCTCCCTACATTTGGTGACAACCCCTTCTACTTTTTGTTCCCTAAGTCATTGTGCTAAAACATTTAGAGCTGTGGAGCTTTTACCAAAAATAAGTTGCTTAATAGCAATCTTTCTAAACTCATGCATATTATCCAAATACTCCCTTATTTTCTCTTTAGGACACTGTAGTTGCCTCTCTTCTTGTTCTGTGAGATTCCCCTTATTCTGCAATACTTTAACCTTTGTCAATCCTTCTAAATAATTCACACTATTACTTAACCATATTTCTTTCCCTTTTATTTCTACGCTATTTTTAAGCCCCATATTCATTTTATCCCACTCACTAGCTATCCCTTCTTAAGAATTTTATTTTCTCTAGTTCTTTTCATTTTTAACAGGTAGGTGGAAAGGTGCCAGTGTCTCATTTTTTACTTCAGGTTTTATTGATTCATGATCTGAAATATTTATTGGATATGTGTCAACATTTTCAGTTAAATGTACATGCTGCTATGCAATATAATTTCTATCTAGGCTAGCCCAGTTATTACACCTTGGGGAATAATACGTAAAGTCTGGACAAGTTCCTACTACTGAATTCATATCCTCCATGACAAATATCTTCATAACTTTCTTCACAAATCTATACTATTTTGTTATATTTTCTCTTCTAGGTCCCCATGTACATCCTTACTACTGCAAATGAAGTTCCAGTCCCTACCTATAAGTAATACTCCCTGCTGATAGATGATTATTTCTCCCAAAAATTTCTTAAGCTCCATGTTAGCAGTTTTTATTGGAATATAAATACATGCCAGCATAATCTTCCTTCCTTGTCAAAAGCCCCTTACTACCACAAATCTACCATTATTGTTTGTTTTCCTCTTCTATTACTATTCGGAGCCACTCTACCAAACAGTATTACCCCCTTTCCCTTGTCCCTGATATTCTGCTAAATAGTCATCCTTAAATTCTTTACTTGTCAAATTCACATGTTCATTTTTTTAAGTGTCTCCTGCACCATTTCTACTTGCACTCTGTATTTCTTAGCATAACTCAATACTCTTTCCTTTCTATCTATACCAGTAAGGAGATTTATATAACCAAGGTAATATGGATACAGTAGCCGCTATGATCACCTATTATACATTTTTTGAATATGTATTTCCAACTTTTGTCTTACATACACAGACACTAATGTTTGTCAGTCTGATCTTTTACACAGTTGTTTCTTCATATCTTTATTTGAACCATGTCAGATTTGTCAAGACGTTTTGTTTTAATAAACATCCTCACACACAAAAACTAAATACATTTTATGAACATCCCATTCCCCTGTTAGCTTACAGCAAACACAGAAAACTATATACATTTTCAACAAAAGAATCCCATCCCCTATTAACTTGGAACAAACACAGAAAACTATATAAATTTTCAACAAAAGAAGTTTTAAACCTCCAGATTGGAATGACTGTCCTAAATCACCCAAGTGTACCCAGAGGCATTACAAAGAAGTTATGTCCTTACCATAACGTTCCACATGGAGTGTTCATCTAGCCTTTGTTCTTACACACGGGTTCGGAGCCGATCCTCGGGTCCGAGTCGGCCGCATCGCAAAGCTCTGCATCTCAGAGAAGCTCGAGACCAGACTATATCCCACAATCCTCCCTGCCATTACTCAGATCTAGTTTGCAAACAAACTAGACCGATAAACCAGTACCTCAGGTGCAAGAACTACACAGTCTCACAGACATTCAGAGACACTCTCTCACCATAGCAAAATAGCTAAGGGTAGTAGCATATACCCCATGAGACACAGCACAATATACCCCGGAAGGGGTTAAGACATTTCAATCATCGTCTAGTACTACCCGTTCTTCCAAAACACGTGAGGGAGGGAAGGGAGGCAATGTAAGAACAAAGGCGAGATGAACAATCCACATGGAACGTCATGGTAAGGACATAACTTCTTTATGTGAGAGTGTTCAATCTCGCCGTTTGTTCTTACACACGGGTAGCGTCCCTAGCTCCGTCACCCCGAGTGACTCATGGAAGAACGTTCCTAAGCACAGTGGAACCAAAAGATGCCCTGTCTTTGGAGGCCTTGTCAACTCTATAATGAGTGATGAAAGTATGTGGCTTAGACCACGTGGCTGCTGCACAAATCGTGTCCAAAGGCAAACAAGCTGCATGAGCCAAGGAAGTGGAAACGGATCTGGTAGAATGGGCCTTAGGTCTGGTAGGCAAGGACTGATTCGACTTAGAGTATACAAAGGCTATACAATCAGCAAGCCATTTAGATAATGTACGTTTTGTAATTGCCATGCCCTTTTTATTGTCTGCAAATGCGACAAAGAGCTGATCTGTCTTCCTGTAACTTTTAGTCCTATCCAAATAAAATCTTAACTGCCTGTGAATATCCAACTTGTGCAGCATATACTCCAACTTGTTAGTATGGTTCTTGAAGAAGGTAGGGAGTTCTATGGATTGGTTAATATTTATGACGGAACATACCTTTGGAAGGAAAGATGGATTTGTACGCAAAGAGACTCTATCTGGGTGGAAAATCAAGTAAGGTGGTCTGACCGATAATGCTTGCAGCTCTGATACTCTTCGAGCTGAAGTAACAGCTACGAGAAAAAGTATCTTCCACGATAAGAACTTTAGGAGACAGGACGAAGCAGGTTCGAAGGGTGGCAACATGAGTTGTGACAATAACAAATTTGAACTCCATGGAAAGAAAGGCTTCCTGACAGGCGACCGAAGATGGAAGGTTCCTTTCATAAAAGCCTTAGAAAGTCTGTGAGACATAATGGGAGAACCGTCCTCACTAATATGAAAGTTCGATATGGCCGCCAACTGTACTCTTATAGGTTCATAGGTTGGTACTAGGCTATCAGCCCTAGGGCCTATACAAGCCTAGCCATAACAATTCCCTGGATATTTCTTCCCACATTATTTACTTTCCTGGACCCCTGTCTAGCAGGGCGACTGACATGATCCCTGGGGTGAATTTCTTTTCTCCCATCCAACTGTCAAGGTTCCTCTTGAAGAGGTCCAAAGAGGCACTCTGCTTGACATGTATGGGCAATCTATTCCAGAGTCTGGGGAGTCTCTGGGTCAGGAACCTATCCCTCCAGCATGTTTTGTTTATTGTGATGACAAGGTTTAGATCCCTGGAGAGTGTAGCTCTGAGGGATTGGGATTTCTTTAAGTGTAGCATGTCCAACAGCTCTGGGTTTGACATGGCCTTGTATGTTAGGCAGAGATCGCCTCTGAGTAGACAATATGCGACAGAGTATAGCTGGAGTTTTTTAAGGCGGTCAGCGTAGGGCATCTGCTTTAGGCCTGTGATTCTTTTAGTGAGGTATTTCTGAGGCCTTTCCAGTTGTTGCAGATGTCTTGAGAGGTACATACCAAATGGGGCGTTGTATTCTATAATGGGTCTAATGAGGGATGAGTACAGTGGGACAATGACCTCCTTCTTTCTGGATGAAAAGCCCTTCGTGATGAGGCGTGCCACATAGAAGGATTTCCTGACTGTTGTGGCGATGTGGTTATCGAAGGTGAGACCACTGTCCACCTGTGTCCCTAAATCTCTTATCACACTTTCTGTGTTTAGTGTACTGTCACCTATATGGTAATTCATGGATACATGTTTTTTTCCCAAAGGGGATAACTTTTAGTTATGTACTTAGCATAACTTTAGATGTTTGGGATCCATCTCGCCTACATTCTGTACTGATGGGCTCGGAGCCGATCCTCGGCTCCGACTCGGCACGCTATGCTATAGAGCGAAGCCTCTTATTGGCTGAGCTATTCTCTATCCCAGGATGCACCACCACTAATCACCGAGATCTTGTTTGTCCGCATTCATGCACACACACATAACTGTTTATATAACATTGCCAGATGTTTCAAGATGAAACAATAGAATTCGGACCGTCCGATCTCTTCTGATCTCCAAGGCAGGGGGAAGGAGGGTGGGTTATTAGGAATGTAGGCGAGATGGATCCCAAACATCTAAAGTTATGGTAAGTACATAACTAAAAGATGTTATGTGATCCTATCTCGCCTACATTCTGTACTGATGGGACAGCGTCCCTAGCACCTAATTCCTGGGTGGCTCACTGGAAAACACTCCTGAGCACTGTGGAACCAAATGAAGCTCGCCCCTGAGATGCCACATCCAATTTGTAGTGGGAAATGAAAGTGTGCGGGGAAGACCACATAGCCGCAGCACAAATGTCACTAATGGCAAGCTTAGAATGGAATGCTATTGAAGTAGCCATAGCTCTTGTAGAGTGAGCTTTGATAGAGGTTGTAAGCTCTTTACTAGAAGAGGAATAAGCCTGACTAATACAGTCCCTGATCCATTTGGCAATGGTGACCTTTGTGACGGCTTTGCCCAATTTATTATCCGAAAAGGACACAAACAATTGATCTGTTTTCCGTGTTTGTTGGGTCCTGTCTAAATAAAAACACAATTGCCTATGAACATCCAATGTGTGGAAGATGTATTCCGCTTTGTTTGAGTACTTTGGAAAGAAAACTGGAAGTTCTAATGACTGTTGCAGGCAAAAACTGGAACCAACTTTAGGGACAAAAGATGGATCAGACCTGAGGGATACTCTATCTTTGTGAAAAACCAGGTACGGTGGTTTTACAGATTGAGCTTGAAGCTCTGAAACTCTTCTGGCAGAAGTAATCGCGACCAGAAAGGCAGTTTTCCAAGAAAGAAATTTCAAATCACATGTTGCTGCCGGTTCAAAGGGGAGGAGGTTAAGGCACGTAACACCACATCGAGATCCCACGGAGGAGCAGGATGAGAAATCGGAGGTCGTAAAAGCACAGCACCTTTCATGAAGGTTTTACACAATCTGTTGCTCATTAAAGGTGGGTTTATAGATTCATGGAAATTGGAAATAGCTGCCAATTGGACCTTGATGGTAGAGACTGAAGAACCTTGATTGAATAGGGAAGTCAGAAATTTCAGGACTTCCGATACCGGAACAATGATGGGATCCAGACCCCGAAGTTGAGCCCAAATAGCAAATCTCTTCCATTTACTAGTATACAATTTCTTAGTGGCAGACTTGTGGGCCGAGGATAAGATATGTATGACTTCCGGGTCTAAGGTATGATTCCTGACTATAGTCGGAAGAGGAGGAGCCAAGATGTTAACTTCAAAGTGTGAAGGGACTGAGGGAGTTGTCCCGACTGATGAATTAATAGGTCTGGGATCTGATCCAGGAACCATGGACCGTCCAGAGCATATTTCCGAAGATAGGGGAACCATACCTGACGAGGCCAGTAAGGGGCAATTAAAATCATTTTGCTCCCCAAGTGAGACGCCTTTTGGATCACTCTGGGAAGGAGGGGAACTGTAGGGAAGGCGTATAGCAAGCCGGTGGGCCATGGATGGGCTAATGCGTCCATAGGACTCTCCCCCGGAGCTGGAGTGAGAGAGAAGAACTTTCTGCACTTCGCGTTCAGCGGGGTTGCGAAAAGGTCGCAACAAGGAGTTCCCCATCTGCTGAAGATCTGAGTTGTCACTGCATCGTTCAGAGACCACTCGTGAGGAGAGAGGATAGTTCTGCTTAGTCTGTCGGCTATCACGTTGGATTTGCCAGGGATATGAGTTGCTACCAGAAAACGTCTGGTCGCCACTGCCCATTCCCAAACTCTCATGGCCTCTCTGCAAAGAGGGTAGGATCTGGTCCCTCCCTGCTTGTTCAGATACCAGACTACTGACATGTTGTCGGAGTGAACGGCAATTACGCCCTGAGGGAGGTAATCGTGGAGGGCTTGTAGAGACAGAAACACCGCCCTCATTTCTAAAATGTTGATATGAAGGAGACTCTCTTCTGAATGCCATTTGCCTTGGACTGACCTGCCCAGGGAATGCCCCCCCCCCCATCTGGGAGGCGTCCGTTGTCAATGTGGCCATAGGAGGAGGTGGAACAAAGGGTCGTCCCTGATCCAGATTGGAGGGCACCAGCCACCAGCGAAGGTCCCGTTTGCAGGTTTCCGTGATCCGTATGAGGTGACTGAGAGGGAGATCCTGAAATGACCACTGTGTCGAAAGGAGCCACTGGAGAATTCTCATATGCAATCTTGCTAAGGGGACTAGAAGAACAGTGGCCGACATAGAGCCCAATAGCTGCAGAACCATCCTGGCTGGAGCTTTGGATCTGAGAATCAAGGCTCGGACTTGAGCCTGTATAGTTTGTATCCTTTCTGTAGGAAGATAGACCCGCATTCGGTTTGAGTCTATCTCTACTCCGATTAACCTTATGCGCTGAGATGGCAGCAACACAGACTTTGGCCAATTTTAGGTGATTCCAAGGGAAGTGCCTAGTGATATTGTGGCTTGTAGGTTCTGCAATAGTAGACACCTGGAGGTGGCAGTTAGGAGCCAGTCGTCCAGATACGGAAACACCTGGAATCCTAGACTCCTCAGGTGAGCAGTCACGACCGCCAAACATTTGGTGAACACCCTGGGGGCTGTGGTGAGACCAAAGGGCAGTGCGCAGAACTGAAAATGACTGTCTCCCAGGCTGAAGCGCAAATGTCTCCTGGACACCTGATCTACCAGGATGTGGTAATAGGCGTCCTTGAGATCTATGGAGCACATTCAAACACCTTTCTCCAGCAGTGGGAGAATGGATTGTAAGGTGAACATTCGGAACTTGGACTTTTTGACTGATCGATTTAGGATGCTGAGATCCAAAATGTGCCTCAAGTCCCCGGTCTTTTTTGGCACCAAAAAGAATCTTGAGTAAGTCCCTAATCCGATCTGGTCTGCGGGGACCGGTTGGATGACTCCTTTTTGAAGCAGCTTTGAGACTTCTAAGGCTGCGATTTCCCGTTGACTGGGTGGCGGGTCCAGGATTTTCTTGGACAGCGGTGGGGAGTGAGAAAAGGGGGTGGCGTAACCTCCGGCGATGATTCGAAGCACCCATCGGTCCTGAGTGATACCTTCCCAGGCTTTTAGGTGCCTCGAAAAACGACCCCCGACTGGTTCCGGAGCTGCACAGTCGGGCAATCCTTCAGGGATTGTGGAAGGCTGAAGAGCCACGAAAGGACTCGCGGTCTCCAGTGTTGCGGGGGCCTCTGCCGCCTCTGGGACGGCGTCTTCCAGAAAAATTTCCCCCTCCTCTGCCTCTAGAAGGGGGATCGTCCTGCTACGAGGGATAAGACTTCTGGGATTTACAGAACCACATTTTCCCTCCTCTTTTAGCCTTGGGATAAGGCCGAAAGGGAGTGGAAAATCGTGCCCCTACGGCAGTCAAACTCTTACCTTCTTGCTCGCAGCGGGTCATTGTGTCCTTTACCTTGGGTCCAAACAAAGAGGACCCATCAAAGGGAGCGTCGGCAAAGGAAGACTTAAAGGCTTCCGCAAAATGACACAGTCGGAGCCAGGCTTGCCTCTGTAGAGCAACACCCGTACCCGCCGCTCTACTCGCCCCCTCGGCTGCATATGAAATGAGCCTCATGGACGAGTTTGATATCGATGACAGCATAGCCAACTGAGAACCAACCGTCTGGGCCAGCTGCTCAGGTAGGTTACCCAAGAGGGTATCTGAAAGCTCCTTGATCAGATCCCTCTGAAATCTAGTGAAGTGCGTTAAATAGTTCAGGGACCTTAAGGTAAAGGCCGCTGAACTGAGGGTGCGCTTCCTGTACCGATCCATGCTCCTAGACTCCTTATTAGGAGGATGGATGGACGTCGAAGCCTCTGCTACATCTTGTTGGGTAGCAGATGCCACCACCAAGGCATCTACAGCAACACCTTTGGTCAAAAACTCCTTCTCTGGGGGTGCTGATAAAAACTTATTTGGGCGAGCAGGCACCGGTTCCACAGAGTCTGGATGTTCCCACGCCCTTCGACAGATCAAATCTAGGAGCTTGTCGAAGGGCGGAGACACCCAGGAGGTGGAGGGCTGAACCCTGAAGGCCTTGAGGAACACCGACTCGTCAGCGGAAGGGGGTGTGGAATGCCAGCCACCTCGTTGTTTGAGGGCTTCCAAGATGTCTGCAAAGGAGACATCATCTGAGGACGACTTAGGGGACCCCTCCGCATCATCAAGATCGGTGTCCGACGTGAGAGACTCATCGGGGGAGTCGACGTGCTTCCTCTTGAACAGTCTTTTCCTTGGGGGTTCCTCTGAAGAAGCTTCAGAGGGACCTCCAGGAGGGGGGGAACCCCCACTGGGGGTGACCTCAGGCCCTGGGGCTCTGCTGTCTAGGGACAGGGGGACTACCAAAGACCCAGTCTCCGTGTGTAGGGAAGGTGCTGGTGAGACCGTGGAGGTAGCCAAAGAAGATTTGGCCAAAACACTCATCATGGCCCTGAAGGCCGGACCACCAGAGTCCTGGGAAGGTCCAACCCCCGTGGCCACAACAGTAGACGGTACCCCCGCAGCCGACGCACTAAGAGGAAGGCTCGGAACCGAAAACATTGGTCCCGAAGCGTCCCCCCCCCAGGGCCGACGGAGGAGGTCCGTGTACCGAACTCCGACTCGAGAGCCGGGGTTGGAGTAAGGGTCGGGGCCGACCCGAAAACCTCCATCGGCTCCACCAGTACCGGCTCCAACGGTGCCGAGGCTGTTGGAGGAGGAACCAGAACTACAGGGTGGGCCATCGGCTCCGAAGCCGAATGGGCTGGAGCCGAGACTAATTTCTGGAATACAGGAGACTGAAACAGTCTTAGGAGCACCCTGTCGATGTCCGAATCCGACATCTTGGAAGATCGGGAGGAGACTGACCGGGTCCAAACTGACTTCTCCATCGGCTCCGAAGGACTGGGGGACCGGCTCCGAATAGACTCGACCAGTATCGGTGCCGAGGGAGATTCCAAAACAATTTCACTCGATGCCGAGGAGGGCTTCGGCGCCGAAGGGGAAGAGTCTGAGCCGGCAACCCTCATCGGCTCCAAAATAAGTGGAGCCGATGAAGGTGACCCGCCTCTCGAAGCCCCAGCCATCGGCTCCGAAACCAGAGGAGTCGAGACTGGATGCATCGAGGCAGACCGTTCCGCCCTCGGCTCCGAAGTCCATGGAGCCGATGGAGAAGCCTGCCTAGATTTCTTACTGGTCGGTTCCGACGGACTGGTCGGAGCCGATTTCTTTTTCTTGGCTGGAGAGGAAGAGGAAGATAAGGCCTCCTCGAAGGAGGGTTTAATCAGCCCTTTCAAGATCAATTTATTCTTCCTCTCTTGGAGGACCCTAGAGGAAAAAGCGTGACACACGCTGCAAGACTCCTGTAGGTGTTTGGCGCCTAAACAGTACACGCATAAGGAGTGATCATCGGTGATGGACATTTTATAGTTGCATCTCGTGCACTTCTTAAATCCTGAGGGTCTATGCTCTTTGGACATAATGCCTGTAAACCACTCACTATATTAATGGAAAAAAACACTATGTATGTCACTGAGTAAAGATTTTAACAACAATAAAACCTTTTTTTTTTTTAAACGAAAGGCCAAAATTAACAAGTACAAGTACAACCACAAAAAACACCAAAAAGGAGGGCCAAGAACCCTCTAACTTAAACAGGTACTTGACCTCTCTAAAAAAAAAAAAGAAGACTCACTAAAGAATAGGGGAAGGCCCCTCTAACTTAAACGGAAACCTTTCCCTGTTCAATCACACAAATTCACCACAAAAATTATCCAAAAACACACTGATACACAACGATAGCTGTTAAAACAGCTTTTGGGTAAAGAATAAAGAATTTCCTGACAGGAAAACTTTAAGAAAAAACAGCACTTAGCTCAGCCAAGTTCGAGACCACGTCCTAGTTTGTAAGCGGCAAACGAGATCTGGGGGATTAGTGGTGGTGCATCCTGGGATAGAGAATAGCTCAGCCAATAAGAGGCTTCGCTCTATAGCATAGCGTGCCGAGTCGGAGCCGAGGATCGGCTCCAAGCCCATCAGTACAGAATGTAGGCGAGATAGGATCACATAACATCAATACATTTCTTGGCACTGAGCTTGAGCCCATGGCTTTGGCACCAAGCATCTGTTTCTGTAAGACCCTTTTGTAGAGTATCCACATCATTTGGGGATTCAATAATGGCTCCCAGTTTGCAGTCATCTGCAAACTTTGTTAGCCAGAGCCCCTTAGTGTTGACCTGTACTTCAGAGAAGTAGATGCCAAACAAGAGTGGCCCCAGGACTGAACCCTGAGGTACTTCACTTGTCACTTGTCTGGAGCTGGATTTGGAGTCGGCTACTTTTACAGTGTGGGTTCTATCAGTAAGCCATTTAGCAACCCATTGGGTGACATAGGGATTAATGCCCAACTTAGTAAGTTTATCTATGATTCCAGAGTGGGGGATGGTGTCAAAGGCCTTGGCAAGGTCTAGATAGGCTGTGTGGACCACCTTACCATTGTCCATGGCTCTGGAGACTGATTCAAAGAAGTCAATCAGGTTCAGGAGACAAGATCGGCCCTTCACAAACCCAAACTGGGTGGGGTCCAGTGTTTGAAGGTTGCCAATGTCTTTGTTTATAAGTTCCATGATAATACGCTCCATGGCCTTGCAGATAAGGCTTGTCAGACTGATGGGACGGTAGTTTCCGGGATCCAAGGTGGATCTCCCCTTGTGGATTGGGATAACTGTAGCTCTGCGCCACTCAGTGGGAATGAAACCTGAGGTGAGGCTATGATTAAACATGACACTTAGGTGAGGTGCCAGTTCATATCGTAGTTCATGTAGTACACAGCCCGGGATGTCATCTGGTCCCATGGATGCTGTATTCTTGGCTTTAGAGAGTGCGTTTTGTACCTGTGTGGCCGTTAGTACTGGAATTTGGCAATCTTCCGGTATTGAGATGGGCCACTTAGGGGGTGAGAGGGGGGTGAAGTTGGCACTGAATCGATCTGCCAGGATATTGGCAATATCCTTTGAATCAGTATATTTAATGCCATTCTGTTTTAGCTCAGAGCAGATCTGAGCATTGCCATTTAGATTCTTGACATAGTTATAGAATGCTTTGTGCTTGTCTTTGGAATCTTTGGCAATTTTATTTTCGTAACTAGCTTTGAAGGATTTTATGAGGCATCTCAGTTTCTTACTGAGGCTAGTAAGGGAGTTTTTTGCATCCTGGGATTTTCCTCTTTTCTGCAAAAGTTTCTTCCTTTTGTTGTAAAGTTTGTTTATGGCAGGGGACCACCAGATTGGCTTCCTTTTTTTGGATGAGATGGGATGGCACGATTTATGCATGAGTGGATGTGCTCGTACAGTGCCTTAGTGTAGGATTCAGCAGTTGAACTTTTAGTTCCTGTCTGCATGGGTGTTATGAAGTTTGTCACTTCTGACTTGAGTAGCATGAAGTTGGCTTTGGAGAAGTTTTTTATGGTGGTTTCTTTACTGGGGGGAGGGGGTGGGATGTGGATGTTAAGGGTGATTAGCTTATGGTCAGACCTGACTAACGAGGGGGTGACCATAGGTATGGAGCATTGATTTCCCATGTTGGTAATGACCAGGTCTAGGATATTGGAGCCCCTGGTGGGACTATGGATTAGTTGATCCAGGGCATTGGAATTTATGAATTCCAAGAACCGTTGCGTAAAGGTGTTGGGACATGAGTAGTTTTCCCAGTTAATGGCAGGGTAGTTAAAATCACCCAGTATTAGGGTGTTTGGTTCTATCTTAATATTTTCCAGTATGTTTAGAAAGGTGTAGTGAGAATCTTGGGGTATGGTGGGGATCTGTAGCAAGCTACAATTTGGACTGCAGTCTTACCTAGTGTTAGTTGCACTTGGAGAATTTCAGACACATTGTGTTGGCCAACTAGCCAGGTGGTGTGAATATCCTTGGTGAATATTGACACTCCTCCACCTTTAGTGTTTCGTCCTGGTTTGGTGGCGAAAAGTGTGGTAAGAGTTGTAGCCTGGTATTGCAAGGGTGCTCTCTGGAGCCTTGAACCAGGTCTCAGTTACTGCACAGATATCGATGTTCTCCATTTTTAGGAGTGCCTCGAGAGAGTACATTTTGAGGTTTAGACTTCTAGCATTGAGTAGCATTACCTTCAGATTTTGCATGCTTGTACCTGTTACGGTGGTGGTTTTGTCCTTTGAAGTTTGCCTAAAAAAGGCACTATAGGGGTGGCAAGAGCCTTAGCCAGTAACCTGAATCCCAGGGGCGACAGGTGCAGACCATCTCTGGCAAAGCATCGTGGTCTGTCAATCATGTCATCCCAGGCAGACAGATACTGGATCACCTTTGAATGACACCATAAGCTTAGCCAATTGTTGAAGTCAATCATTTTATCCTTATATTGTGGTATCATTCTGGGCGAAGGCAGGATGTGGAAGTAGAGGCTCCTTCGTGAAAGAGGATAGATAAAAATTCCAGTACTTTATGTAAAGGAGCTACCAGGGGGTCTAAGTGTTGGCTAGACGCCCAGTATACAAAGCGTTTCCATTTACTCCTGTAGAGTTTTGTAGTGGAAGCTTTATGAGAGGCAACCAGAATGTGTTGAACTGCCGGAGAAAGTAGATCAGACCTGGCTAGGCAGGGAAGCGGAGCAGCCAAGCTGCTAGTTTGAGGGATTGACGAGACGGATGAGGAACTCCTGATGAATGGGTCAGTAGATCTGGTACTGGGTCCAGAATCCAAGGTTCCTCTGTTTGATGGGCTCGAAGAAAGGGGAACCATATCTGCCCAGGCCAGAATGGGGCTATGAGTATTATTGTCCTTTCCAGGTTCCTGGCTTTCTGTAGAAATCTGGGAATCAAGGGGGTAGGTGGGAATGCATATAGGAGACCTGGGGGCCAATCGTGTATCAGTGCGTCCCTGGGGACATCCCCCGGAGGGGGTAGAAGGGCAAAATAGCTTCTGCATTTTGCATTCAACGGGGAAGCAAATAGATCGCAGCAAGGCTGGCCCCATCTGCGGAAGATCTTTTCCGCCACCTGTGGATTGAGGGACCACTCGTGAGGTAAAAGGATGGCTCTGCTCAACCTGTCCGTAATGACGTTGGATGACCCCGGGATGTGCGTTGCTATCAGAAAGCGACCCGTGGACTCTGCCCATTGCCAAATTCTTATGGCCTCTCTGCATAATGGGTAAGACCTGGTCCCCCCTTGCTTGTTTATGTACCAGACCACAGACATGTTGTCCGTCTGAACTGCCACTGTTCCTAGAGATAAGAGGGCTTGAAAGTGTTGCAACGCCAGGAACACCGCCCTCATCTCCAGAACATTTATGTGCAGGCTGTACTCCATGTTGGACCATTCCCCTTGGACTGTTCTTCCCTGAAATAGACCCCCCCACCCTATCAGAGAAGCATCCGTGGTTATTGTGGCCGTCGGATTGGGTAGAACAAATGGACGACCCATAGTGAGATCCTGACTGTACACCCACCATGAGAGGTCTCGTTTGCAAGAGTCTGTTATCAGAATCTCGTGCGCTAGGGGTAACTGCTGGAACGACCACTGCGCGAAAAGCAGCCATTGGAGGAGCCTCATGTGTAATCTTCCCATAGGAACTGCGATCAGGGACGCTGCCATTAGTCCCAAAACCTTCAACACCAGTTTGGCCGGGGCTTCTGCTCTGTAGTAGAAGAAGAACCTGTTGTTTGAGGGATGACGCCCTTATTGGAGGGAGTTTTACCAGTGTTAAACGTGTATCTAGGTCTGCTCCGATGAATAAAATATGCTGTGAGGGTGATAAGGCAGATTTTTCGAAGTTTATCGAAATCCCTAGTTGGGAACAAAGGTCGACTGTGTAGTCTCTGGCTTGTATGAGGCGACGCTCGGTGGTAGCGGTGAAGAGCCAGTCGTCCAGATAGGGAAACACCTGGAATCCTTGTCGTCTCAAGTGAGACGTAACCACTGCCATGCATTTGGTGAATACCCTGGGGGCTGAGGTGAGTCCAAAGGGCAGAGCTCGAAACTGAAAGTGACTGGCTCCCAGCCGGAAGCGCAGGTGATCTCTGGACGATCTGGCCATTTTGATGTGGTAGTACGCGTCTTTGAGATCTATCGACCACATCCAATCGTCCTTCTGTATAAATGGAAGGATCGATTGAAGCGTGACCATCCGGAACTTTTCCTTCTTCACGAAGGTGTTGAGATTGCTGAGATCTAAAATCGGTCTCCAGTCCCCTGTCTTTTTTGGAACTAAAAAGAACCTTGAGTAAGTTCCGGATCCTCTTTGGTCCGCCGGGACTGGTTGGATGACTCTTTTTTTTGAGCAGCTTTGAAATTTCTATTGCTGCTGGGCTTCGCAGATGGGGTGGCACATCTGGAAACCTTCTTTGTTGGGGTGGAGTTGATATGAAGGGGATTTTGTATCCTCTGGTTACAATGCTTTTTACCCAGGAATTCGAGGTAATATTTAGCCAGGCCTGTGGGTATAAAGTCAAGTGACCCCCGACTGCCTCCAGAGCAGGACAGCCGGGCCTCCATTCAGGAGTGCTGGAAAGCCTTCCCAGGGACAGTATCCCTGTCGCCTTGGTTTTGCGGACCCCCTCTGCCGCCAGGGCGGCGTCTTCCATTTCTACCCGCCCCCTCTGCCTCTGGAGGGGGCATCACTCTGTGTGGCTTGGAAAGATCCCCGAGTCTTACGGAACCACATTTTTCCGCCTCATTGCCCTTTGGGGTACGGTCTAGTTGGAGCAGAAAAACAGACCCCGACAGCAGACAGGGTCTTTCCCTCTTGCTCACACCGAGTCAGAGTCTCCTTCACCTTGGGCCCAAAAAGTGTGGCACCATCAAAGGAGGCATTGGCAAAGGAAGACTTGAAGGCTTCCGCAAAGGAGCACAGCCGCATCCAGGATTGTCTTCGCAGAGCAATCGCTGAAGCTGCAGCTCTACTCGATCCTTCGGCCACATACGAGATGAGCCTCATGGATGTGTTTACTATGGAGGTAAGGGTGTTAAGTTGTGCTGTTACCTTATCTGAAACAGCAGCATCTGTGTTACCCTGGAGGGTATCTCTCAGCTCCTTGATGAGATCTCTCTGCAGACGTGTGAAATGTGTCAAATAGTTTAGCGAACGCATGGAAAAAGTCGCTGAACTAAAAACGTGCTTCCCGTATCTGCCCATAGTCCTAGAATCCTTATTAGGAGGATGAACAGATGAGGAAGACTCAGACATCTCCTTTTTCGTGGCTGCCGCCACAACCATAGCATCGACCGGAACTCCCTTGGTGAGATAATTCTTGTCCTGGGGGGCGGTGATAAATTTGTTTGGTTTTTGAGGGACTGGTTCCACTGTGTCCGGTGTCTCCCACACCCTTCGAGCAATCAGTTTCATTAATTCATCAAAGGGCGAAGTAACCCAGGAGGTAGAAGGTTGAGCCCCAAAAGCCTTCAGCAGCACCGACTCGTCCTCAGTGGGGGCTAGGGACTGCCAATCACCCCTCTGTTTTAAGATCTCCAGGATGTCCGCAAATGACACATCCTCAGAGGGGGATCTTGGGGACCCCTCTGCCTCATCCAAGTCGGTGTCGGACGTTAGAGATTCCTGTGGGGAATCTATGTGCCTCCTCTTGCACAATCTTTTCCTCGGGACCTCATCAGAGGGGGCTTCCGGTGAGGCCTCCAAGGAACAGGGGGAGCCCTCTGGGGGTGGCTGAGGCAATGGGGCTCTACGCTTTGGATACGTCATGGGGGCAGAAACAGAAAGCGGCTCTTTAGGGGAAGGAGAAGACGCCTCCGATGAAGTGGTTGTCTGTGCAGACAATACCTTCCTCATAAGGTCAAAAGCCCCTGAACCCCGGGCCGAGGACCCTCCCGGTTCCGAAGAACACGGAAGCGTCCCAGACACGGGGGCCGTGGGCCCCGAGGACGGAGCCAAGCCAGTCTGCGCCGAGGCCCCGAGAGGGAGAGTCAGCACCGAAAGGTCGGTACGACTCTTGGTCCCGGAACCGAGGAGAGACCGTCGGCTCCGCGACTCACCTACAGGTTCCGAAGGAGTCGAAGTCAATGGTGTCGATCGTGCAATGGACGGTTTCGGCACTGAGGGCTCTACTATCATCGGCTCATCCTCTCCTGGCTCCGAAAACTGGATGGGTCTCGAAGGAGGACCTGTTGGAGACATGGGGAGGCCTTCTAATTTCGACACCAATTGGGAGGAAACTGCAATCAACTTGGAAAGGGCCGTGTTTTCCATGAGTTTCTGCACGACACGATCCACATCTGTCTCAGATAACAGTCTGGAAGACCGGGTCGAAGGAGCCGAAGATGGCACCAACCCGAAGAATGGACGGTGGCGGCAGCTCCGACACCGGTTCCAAGACCTGGGGCTCAGTGAAAGATAAATGTTCGACGCTCGGCCCCGAGGTCTGTGGAACCGGCGAACGAACCTTCGAAGATGAACTAGGAGCCGATGACATGGGCTCTGACATCTTCGACCCCTTCGAGGACTTAGAAGCCTGGTCTGATTTCTCCAAAGCCTCCTGAAAGGCAGGCTTAGGCAACCCTCTATCTATAAGCTTCCTGCGTCAATCTGTCATGACCCTCTCGCTAAAGGAATGACATATAGAGCAATCCTCTTGCAGGTGGAGAGGGCCAATACAGTAAACGCAGGAAGCGTGGTTGTCAGTGATAGACATTTTCTGCCCACACTGACATCTTTTAAAGCCGGATTTGGCTTTCTCCGACATGACTGGTAGAAGTAAATGACACTCTACTAGGTATAATTTGACAAAAAAAACTACCACTGACTAATTAACTTCTCTCTCTCTCTATATATATATATATATATATATATATATATATATATATATATATATATATATATAAAGTGTATATCTATATAAGGTATAGAAAGAACACTCAAGAAACCACACCAAGAGAAAAAAAGGTAGGCCACAAAATATTAATAAGACACACACACACTTCCTATACTATAACTAACTTTAGAAACTTTTTTTTGCAAGAAAGGAAAGTAGCTTATCTGAAATATAGCAAAAAATTAGCAAATTCTCCTTTGGTCCGAGCTCTCCTCGATCCGATCTGTTGCAGCAGCAAACTAGATCTGAGTAATGGCAGGGAAGATTGTGGGATATAGTCTGGTCTCGATCTCCTCTGAGATGCAGAGCTTTGCGATGCGGCCGACTCGGAGCCGAGGATCGGCTCCGAACCCGTGTGTAAGAACAAACGGCGAGACTGAACACTCTCACATCTAATCTAATTTAAAGTTATGTACTCACCATAACTATACACCTGTGCTGCCTATTTTCATTCTTCCTCAATGTAAGGGTTACAAATCTGTAATACCTATATAGGCTCTGATTCGACTTGGCAACATACCACAGACATATGGATCCAACTCTTGAGCTCCTCTCTCTACCCATAATGCCACAATCAGCCTACAGTACCTCAGATTGAGTTTACTGCCTTATACAGCCTAAGATAGAGTAGGAAAGGGAAATATACAGTAAGCTAGGGCTCAAACCGGGAACAAAAATTTCCAAAATATCCATTAGATCACTCTAAAAGATGAAAGAAAGGGGGAGAAGGGTGGATAGTTGAGGAAGAATGCAAATGGACAACACAAACAAATAGTTATGGTGAGTACATAACTTTAAAATCTGATGTTGTCCTTTTCATTCTTCCTCAATGTATGGGACAGAGTCACCAGCTACATGAATCTTGGATGGCCCTCATGAAAGGATATCCCGGAAAACTGCTGAAACAAAAGCAGCTCTGCTTCCACAAATCAAATCTAGTTTGTAAGGAGCAATAAAAGTATGAGCATTAAACCAGGTGGCTGCTGCTTGACTGTCATCAATGGAAGTTCTGCACCAGTAGGCATAGGAAGTGGCCATGGATTTAGCTGATAGGGAAAGGTTTTGATGAGTATATATAAAAGAAATGCAATTAGTAATCCATTTGGCTAAGGTAACTCTAGAAACTGGTGATCCCAGACTATTTGGTGAGAAGGAAACAAGCAACAGGTATGTTTTCCTGAAGTCCTTAGTTCTGTGTAGACGAAAACATCATTGTCTAAGTACATCTAAAAGATGTAACATGTATTTTCCTTTATTTGAAATATTAGGAAAAAGACAGGCAGCTGAATTGTTTGATTGATATTTGATTCAGAGACTAGGTAAGAAGGATGGATGGACTGGTTCGTAAAGTAACTCTGTCTTTGTGAAAAACAATGTAAGGGCGTCTGGATGATACAGCCTGGAGTTCAGAAATTCTAGAACCAAAGAAATAGGAGCAGTAAAAGGGTCAATTTCTTTCTTAAGGGCCCAAATTGAAAATGTTTTCCATTTACTTCTATAAATCTTCTCATAGAAGCTTGCTGGGAAGACAAAAGTATAGAAGAAAGCCTGGGCTGTCTATCTAGTAATAGAATTGGAGAAACCATGTAGTTAGTTTGAAGCCTGGAATTACTGGGATGCTTCATCCCGCAGGGAACCAATAAAAGGTCTGGACTTGGGTCCAGTATCCATAGAGGATAATGAAGATGAGAGTGAAGGAAGGGAAAGCACATTTGGGGAGACCAAAAGAGAGCAAAGAACTCCTCAATCAGTATGTTTTCTGTAAGTATTTTGTAATCAGAGGTAACAGGAGATTGGTGCAAAGGACACGTCAAACATGGACTACAGCATCTCTCAGTGACCCCCGCCCAGGATGGGGAATTAGAGCAAAATACCTTCTGCACTCGTGGGGAGACGCAAAGAGATCACAGCAAGGTTAGCTCCAACACTTGGAAATCTTCTCCACCACTGATTGACTGTGGGACCATTTGTGAGGTAATACAATGGGCCTGCTGAGTTTGTCTGCTAGTATGTTGGATTTCCCCAGAATGTACGTTGCCATAAGAAAGCAGTTGGAGGAGATCACCCACTGCCACACTCTCATTGCTTCTCAACAAAGGGGGTCCCCTTTGTTTGTTGATGTACCAGACCACAGACATGTTGGTTTGAATTGCAATAGTTCCTAAAGGGAGAACATATTAAAAGGCCTGCACTGCTAATAGAACCATTCTCATCTCTAGTACACTAATGTGTGAATTGGTCTCTTGGTGGGGGGGGGGGGGGCAAAGTTGTTTGGACTGCCCATCCTAAAAAATGTCCCCCTAACCCACCCCAACTGGGAGGTATCCATAGTCACCATGGCTACTGTAGGAAGTAAAATAGAAGGATGGCCCAGGCAAACCTTGTCCGACTGAATCCACCAATGAAGATGGTTTCTGCATACCAGAGTGAGTCTGACTGGGAAGGATACAGGATTTTGCAGAACAGACCACTGAACAGCAAGAGTCCACTGGAGAACTTGCATATAGAAATGTGCTAAGGGAACTAAGACTATAGCCTCTGCCATTGAACTTAGAGCCTAAAGGATAAGTCTGGCTTGGGGGTGGGGAGGATGAACAGTAATTTGCTGAACCTAAAACTTGACTGTTTCTCTGCCTCTTCATCGTAGTGATACAAGCTGATGTCTCGTATTCAACTGGGCATCTATGAATTCCAGGCTCAGTACTGGTTGTAGTTTAGATTTGGAAATGTTGACTGTAATGCCTAGAGTTTGACAAAACTAGAGTACAAAGCTCATGGACTGTTTTAAGAGATACCTGGTTAGAGCAGCGAGAAGCGAGTCATCTAAACATGGAAACACTTGGAATCTCAGCAGTCTCAGGTGAGCTGCTACCAGTGCCATATACTTGGTAAACATCCTGGGGAATATGGTGAGACCAAAGGGCAGGACTCTAAACTGATAGTGACTGGCCCCAGCCAAAAGTGCAGAAATCTATGGGATGATCTATTCTTTTTACTGTGACAGTATGCATCCTAAAGATCAATTCAGCACATCCAAGCATCCTTGCAAAGAAAAGGCAGAACGGACTGTACCATGACCATTCAGAACTTTGACTTCTTCACAAATTGGTTCAGTTTGCTTAGATCCACAACTAGTGTCAGGTTCCCACTCTTCTTTAGTACTAAAAAGAACCTTGAGTAGGGTCCAAATCCTCTTTTGTCTGGTGAGCCCTTCTGGATAACTCTTTTGTCCAGCAGCTTTTGAATCTCTTGAACTGCAGCTTCTCTCTGACTGGTGGAATGTCGGCAAGCTTTTGTCTTTTTGTTAGTGGAATTTGGAAAAATGTATACGATAATCTTTGGATATTATATTTAGCACCCAAGAATCTTTTGTTACAGAAACCCATCTATCTGGGTGCAAGGAGAAGCACCCTTAACTGCCTCCAGAGGTGAACAGTCAGGCAACCATTCAGGAGCGCTGAAAGGGTCTATCCAGAAAAGAATCTCAGAAACCCTGGTTTTACTGTCCTCCTCTGCCATGAGGATGGTGTCTTCCATGTGAACTCCTCCCTCTGCCCCTAGAGAAGTTGTCCCCACATGAATCCTGAAAGGATCCCTGGGATTTACAGAACCACATTTTCTTGCCCCCTCTTTGATTCAGGGAGAAAGACAGTTGAAAGGTAGAAATGCAAATCCCTATGACAGATGCGGTCTTTCTTTCCTGTTCACTGTGGAAAAGCATCCCTTTTACAGAAAGGCCAAACGAGGACAATTCATAAAAAAAAAACAATGATGAAAGAAGACTTAAAAGGTTCCATAAAATTGCATATCACATCCAGGCATGTCTCCTAATGGCAATGCCTGAACCAGCAGCCTATGAGGTACTCTCTGCAGCATGGGTATTAATGTCATGGACGCACTGGAAATGGATAATACAGTGGCTAGTTGTGAAGAAGAAGATCTCCTACAGTCCTCCACAGACATTGACTCTGAGAGGGATTTGGAGAGCTCCTTGGTCAAATCCCTTTGCAGCCATGTACACTGTGCTAAATAATCTGTCCAGCACCCTCAACTCTCTATCAGGGGGATTGACAGGAGTTCTGTTCAGCTAGCTCCTTTTTTGTGGCTGCTGCCACAACCACAGCATCAACAGAAACTCCTTCGCTCAAATGTGGTCTATCCTTCAGTGGTGCCAAAAGCATGTCTGGATGTTGGGTATCATTCGACAGAGTCTGGTTCTCTGAATTCCTGGGTGAGTCATGGGAGAATATTCCTTCCATGCCTGGTGAGAGACTAGGTCTTTAAGGTCATCAACAGGGGAGATCACCTAAGACATAGATGGGCCGGATCCAAAAGCTTCGAGAAAACTGACTCCCCTGGGAAGGGAATATTTGAGGACCAGCCACCCTTTTACTCAAGAATCTCTAGAATGTCTCCAAATGAGACATCATCCAGCTGAGACCTGGGGGATCCTTCTTCTTCCTCAATGTTAGTACCCTCTGTGAGAGATTCCATAGCAGAATCTATGTGCTTCCTTCTGCACATTCTCTTTTGGGAACCCCCTTGGAGGTATCTGAAGAGAGGGGAAGTTCCTGTTAAGAAACCATCTGGATTCTAGATGGTACCGGCTGTCCCTGTGGATTAGGTCTGATGGGGTCAAAGTTTGAACCTGCTGGGGGAAGGGATGTATGATCCAAGGAAGACAAAGAGAGAGAGAGATTGGATCACTTGGATGAGAGAAATTTCTCTCCACTAACTCGAATGTAGATGGACCCGGAGAAGCAGCGGCATGCTGCACTAAGGTTGAAAACTCCAAAGTAGCCATGCCTTGACCCTGCTTGGATCATTGCCTTGAGGAGGGAGTTGAACCCAAGCTATCTAGTGCCTTAGCCAGAGGGGCATGGATGGACTGCTCCAACATCATAGTAGACCCTGGTCCCCTGAATCTGACATAAATGCTTCAGCTCCAAGACTCATCCCAATCCAAGGAACAGGAACCAGTGAGGGAAACTGTCATAGTAGAAAACCTAGTCATTTTCAGATCTGACATTGACAATCTTGCTGCTCTCAGATCCAAGGGCTCTAAAACCATGGGATAGATGAGAGAAGGAGAAATCAGTACCTCTGAAGTGAAGGGAAGGTTCATGGATCCGATTGGAAATGGGGATGGAATAACCTCCATCTGAATTTGAGCTCATCCTATCCACACCGGCCTTGGACAGACTTCTGGAGAATCTAATGGATGAGGTTGCAGACTATGGTCTTGATTCTCCCCTTGGTGAAGTTTGCAAAAACAGGAAACGGAGGCGAGCAGATACCAGTTCAACTGTGAACTTGGGTAAACACATCTGAAGAGACTCTGACAAAGTAATGGTCAGATCCAAGGTTTTCAGACACAAGTGCTGCTTGGGAGATTTTATCAGTACAATAGTTGGATCCAAGGATTTAGGATCCAATGCTTCACTTTTAGGATACAATGAGATTGGATTCAAAGTACTCAGGATCTTCTGAGGAGGCTCCAATGAAGGCATGGTGGGAGTCGAGGTCTTTGGAGATCAGGTAGGGGATTTCTTACAAGACCCTGAAGTAGGTTTAGGATGTTTGCTGGAGGTTGAGCCCCTGATGAAGAAAATGAAGATGAAGGCAGCAGTCCCTTTAATACCAGTTTATTCCTTCTATCAGAGATCACTCGAGTTAAAAATGGCACAAACACAGTAATCAGTGTTCAAGTGTGCCACTAATAGGCAATAAACACATTCCCGGTGGGCATCAGAATTTGGAATTTTTTGCCCACAGGAAGTGAACTTTTTAAAGCCAGTTGGTCTGTCGGCAACAGTAAGGGAAAAGGAGGAGACAGCACCATTTTTTTTTATATACATATATATACCAATAGGGTAGTAAACTACTAGCAGTGGTAGAAAGAGTACCCTATAATGGGTAAAAAAATAAAGAAGGTAAAAGTAAAGACTGGTACCAACAATGTTACACAAGGAAACTACCAAAAATAGTAGAGGAATGATAAAAGACCTAGCGTATACAGAAAACCTGTAAAAACTGGTGAAATGTGACAAATGGAGAAGGAGGATAAACCAAAAAAACTAGAATAAAAGTGTTTTCTGAAAATTGGGTACTCACAAAACCTTGTAACAATCTGAAACAAGCTCCTGAGAGAAGAAATGAGATATGAGGAATTGTAGACTGACTGAGGCATTATGGGTAGAAGGAGGAGCTCAAGAGTTGAATCCGTAAGTCTGTGGTATGCGGCCAAGTCAGACACTAGGTCAGATCCATACCCCATACGTTGAGAAAGAATGAAAAGGACAACATCATATAATTAAGTTTACCCATGATAAAGCACGTCACGGCATGTGTTCCCCCTTACAGTGATTGCTATCTGCTCTTTTGTTATCTCTCTTCTCCTACCAGATGTGAAAAATAGCTTGCATACCTTCAGAAATCATTAACTTTTAGCCCTAAGAGAAAGTGCACTGTCTGCCTTTAACTACAACAAACTTGTGCACTGTTCTACTAAATGCATTAAAGTATTAAGGCTGCTGGGAGACTATTATTCATTTCCCATAATTTCAACCTGTTTTTCACCGAACTGCTTTCCATTATATCTTTAAATTTTGAATTTTTCTCATTAAGGACTGTTCAGAACTCCTAGGATTAATTGCTTGCACCCACAGACAATTAAACTCCATGTAAAAGTAGTCGGCAATGAAAAAAAACAGCTAACAACTTAGCAGATGCATGAAGAAATCTTTACAAATTTCACTCAAAACACAATGCACAAAATGTCTCTGGCCAGCTGCTTTTAGCAGCAGACTTCTTGTCTCCCACTGAAAGGGGAGGAGTTGGTATAAGAGTGTAGGGGTTAGTAAAACTGTTGAGGTCTTTACCTCAGGGAAACAAGGTACATGGTTTGATTCTGACTTCTGGTTATTGGTTAGGCTTGTCATAGTCTACAGACTAATAACCTTATATTTACATATAAACAAGCTAATATATTTCCAGGTGCAAGAAATATAACATTTTTCATGCCTTTCATCATATTGTCTTATCTTTCAAGCATATTTGTTGCAAATAAGAATTTATGTACTCACCATAACGTTCCATCTGAGTAGGTGACTTCATTTGGATGCAACCTGTGGGAATCGGATCCGACATCGGACCCGAGCCGGCAGTTCAAAAGCTTTAGGATCCGAGCTCCTAGCTCCTCCCTCTACCCATAATCCCCTGCCAAGCCCTGACTGACCTCAGATTGAGTTTGCCCTGTGAATACTAGTATAACAGATTCCTGGGAAACCAGGACTCATATTGCTATGCAAGGTCAGGGGAATGGAGGGGGTGATGGTTGCATCCAAATGAAGTCGCCTACTCAGATGGAACGTTATGGTGAGTACATAACTTCTTAATCTGAAGTAGGCAGACTTCATTTGTCTGCAACCTGTGGGACAGAGTCCCCAGCTACCCTGAATCTTGGGCGGCCGTCATGGAAGGATGTTCCGGAGCACCGCAGAGCCAAAGGATGCTCTACCTCTTGAAACAACGTCCACTTTATAATGTGAAATAAAAGTATGATATGAGGTCCAAGTGGCTGCTGCACAGATATCATCTAATGGCACTCTAGATTTAAAAGCAGCAGAAGTAGATACTGCCCTGGTAGAATGTGCTGTAATTCTCTGAGTAGCTGGCCTTCCTGAGGTGTCATAAGCCTGCAAGATACAATTAGAAATCCACTTCGACAGGGTGACCTTAGAGACTGCCTTACCCAGTGCGAATTTTGCAAAGGAGACGAACAGTTGATCGGATTGTCTATGACCAACTGTTCTGTGAATATAGAAGCGCAGTTGTCTATGAACGTCTAAAGAATGCAATTTATATTCTCCTTTGTTTTTATACTTGGGGAAGAAAACTGGCAAATTAATAGATTGGTTGATATTCTGAAGAAATCTTCGGCAGAAAGGAAGGATTGGTCCTGAGGAAAACCCTATCAGGAAAAAAGGAGAGATACGGTGGTTTGACGCACAGAGCCTGAAGCTCAGAAACTCTTCTAGCTGACGTAATGGCTACTAAGAAGGCAGTTTTCCAGGAAAGGTACTTCAAATCCACAAAGGCTGCAGGCTCAAAGGGGGGAGCGGTTAGGGCCTGCAGGACTAAAGATAAGTCCCAAGGTGGTACAGCTTCCTTAACCGGAGGTCTCAAAAGGAAAGCACCTTTGAGAAAGGTTTTACAAATTTTTGCAGCCATGAGAGGTGTTGAGTAATGACCCACATGATAATGAGAAATAGCTGCCATCTCTACCCTTACTGTGGAAGAGCTTGCTCCTTGTTGGAAAAGGTCTGTCAAGAAGTCCAGTACCACCGAAAGTGGTGCAGAAAAGGGATCAAGATTGTTTTGTTCTGCCCAAATAGAAAATCTCTTCCATTTGCTTCGATAAACCTTCCTAGTGGAAGGTTAATGGGCCGCCACTAAGATGGCTTTCACTGGTGACGAGATACCGGGAGTCCTTATCAGGGATGGAACTGGAGCAGCCAGGCTGTCAATTTCAGAGTGTGAAGGTTCGGAATTGGAAGCCCTTGAGGATGGGAAATGAGATCCGGAATCGGATCTAGAATCCAGGGCGGATTCACTCTGTGAGACCACACATAAGGGAACCAAGGTTGACGAGGCCAGAACGGGGCAATGAGAATCATTTTGCTCCCCAAGCTGTTGGCTTTCTGTAGAAGTTTCTGCATTAGAGGCAGTGGAGGATAAGCGTATAGGAGACCGGGAGGCCAAGCATGCACCAGGGCGTCTCTCGGGGGTTCCCTGAATGGGGGAAGTAGAGTGAAGAAACTGTCGCATTTGGCGTTTGAGGGAGAAGCAAAAAGATCGCAACAGGGTTGCCCCCAGGTGGCAAAAATCTGCTTCGCTACTAGAGAGTTGAGAGACCATTCGTGAGGGGAAAGAATGGTGCGACTGAGCTTGTCCGCTAGGATGTTGGACCTTCCCGGAATGTGCGTTGCCACAAGAAAGCGGTTGGTGGAGATTGCCCATTCCCAGACTCTCATGGCCTCTCGACAAAGGGGGTAGGATCTGGTTCCCCCCTGTTTGTTGATGTACCAGACTACCAACATGTTGTCAGTGTGGATAGCAATAGTCCCTGCAGGGAGAAGGCTGTGTAGTGCTTGCAACGCTAACAGCACTGCCCTCATCTCCAGGACATTGATATGCAGTGATGTATCTGAACTGTTCCACGTGCCCTGGACAATTCTGCCCGCTGAATGCCCCCCCCCACCCGAGGCGAGAAGCGTCCGTGGTCACTGTGGCTACGGGGAATGCAGCACAGAAGGGTCTCCCTGTTAGGAGTTCCGTCGACTGGAGCCACCAAAACAGGGAGCTCCTGCATGCTTTGCTGATGGCTATCGGGCTGTTGAGAGGAAGGTAAAGCGGGGACCATTGGACCTGGAGGGTCCACTGAAGAATCCGCATGTGTAGTCGAGCATGAAGAAGAAGCGGAATGGCTGCCGCCATTGAACCTAGGGCCCTCAGGACCAAAGCTACCATCGGAGCAGGTTGTAAGATGGCCGTGATATGACACCTCAAGTTGGACAGTCGATCTGGAGTGAGGAATGCCCGCATTTTTCTTGTGTCCAATCTTCCTCCTATAAAATCTATAAGCTGTGTGGGGGCCAGTGAAGATTTCTCTCTGTTTATGGTGATCCCCAGCCGAGGGGCTATGTGAAGGAAATAGTCCCTGGCTGAGCACAGCAGATGCCTTGATGAAGCTGTGAGGAGCCAGTCGTCCAGGTATGGAAACACCTGAATTCCGTGGAGTCTCAGGTGGGCCGCTACCACTGCTAGTACTTTGGTAAACACCCTGGGGGCAGAGGTGAGACCAAAGGGAAGGACCCTGGACTGGTAGCGACTGGCTCCCAGCCGGAAGCGAAGGAACCTCCTGGACCGTCTGTCCATCAAAATGTGATAGTACGCGTCCTTGAGGTCTAAGGAGCACATCCAATCATTCTCCCGCAAGAGGGGGAGGATAGATTGTAAGGTGACCATCTGGAATTTTTGCTTGGTTACAGATAGGTTCAGCTGTGACAGGTCTAAGATCGGTCTTAAGTCCCCCGTCTTCTTTGGCACCAAGAAGAACCTGGAGTAAAACCCTGATTCGGTCTGATCTTGGGGGACGCGCTGGATGGCTCTTTTTGTTAGCAGCTGCACGATCTCGACAGCAGCCGCCTCCCTTTGATCGGGTGGTACATCGGGGAGGTTTTGGGATCTGGGAATACCGAGAAGGGGAATTGAATAGCCTCTGGATATCACCCGAAGCACCCAACGGTCTGACGTGATTGACTCCCATGTTGTCAGGTGCCTCGAAAACTGCCCCCCGACTGCCTCCAGAGAAGGGCAGCCGGGCAACCCATCAGGATGTTACTGCGTGGGTCTGTCAGAGAAAGGTTCTCTGGACCCAAAGTTCCTAGGAGCCCCTCTGCCTCTAGGATGGCGACCCCCCTGTCCTTCTCTGCCACGGAAGGACTGGTTGTCCGGAGCAGGTTGGGATTGCTGCGATTTCCAGAACCACATCTTCTGTCCCTTTTGGTTCTTCGAGAAGGACCTCTGGGGAGCTGAGAAGAGGACACCGACGGCAGACAGCGTCTTCCCACCCTTTTCACTCTGGACAAGCGTTTCGCGAACAGTTTTGCCAAAAAGGGTAGAACCATCGAAGGGGGCATTCGCGAAGGTCGCTTTGAAGGGCTCTGCGAAGTCACAGTGGCAGAGCCAGGCCTGGCGCCTCATAACAAGGCCCGATCCTCTAGCTCTAGCGGCTCCCTCTGTTGCGTGAGACAGTAGCCGCATAGAAGTATTAGAAACTGCTCTGAGAGTGGCCATACGGGTGGAGTACACCTGTCTGTCCTCCGCCAACATGGACTCTAGGGGGGATGCAGCGTACTCCTTAATCAGGTCTCGCTGCATCCTTATCACGTGTGCCATGTAGTTCAGCGCCCTCAGGGAGAAGGTTGCTGAACTAAAGACTCGCTTCCCAATGCAATCCATCGAGCGGGACTCCTTGCTCGGGGGATGCATGGAGGGACTCTCCTGAGCTAATTCCCTCTTTGTTGCTGCAGCCATCATCATGGCATCTACTGGGGGTCCCTTACTCCAATGTGTGCGGTCCACTAGGGGACTAAGAATACGGTCCGGACGCTTGGGAACAGGCTCAACGGTGTCCGGGTCCTTCCACGCTCTGGTGGCAATAAGGTCCACCAGAGGATCAGCAGGAGGGGACACCCAAGAGGTAGATGGGCCCACCTCAAATGCCTCCAAGAACACAGACTCGTCCAAGGAGGCCTTGGGGGCAGACCACCCCCCCGATCCTTAACATTTCCATAATGTCTCCAAAGGAGACGTCTTCTGGGGGTGATCTTGGGGAGCCCTCCCCTTCCTCCAAGTCTGTGTCTTCGGTAATGGACTCAGGGGAGTCCACGTGCCTCCTCTTACACTTACGCTTACGAGGCACTTCCTCGGGGGGACTGTCCGAGGAGTCCTCGCCAGCAACCAGATGTTCCAAGGGAACCACTTGGGACATTGAGGCGGGCTGTCCCTGGGACCGGCTGATGGGAGCCTGGCCCAGCTGCGAGGGAGTGCGCGATGGAGCCGAGACAGGGACCTGGGGTCCGGATGTCCTCGACAGAGCCCTTTCCACAACGTCGAAGGCCGAGGGGGAGCCGACCTCTCTAAGACCCGAGAGCCGACCCCCACTCGGATCCGACGAATGGATCAGAGCCGGCACCTAGACCGTCGGATCCGAGAGACCGGTGCGCTCCGACCTAGACGGAGTCGAAGATACACCAGCTCCCTCGGATCCGAGGCTCGGCCCACGGCTCCGAGAGATCGGGTCCGAAGTACCCGAAGCACTCAAGGGATGGATCGGATCCGAGGTGCACCAACCAATCAGATCCGACCCACCCCCGGGTCCAACTCTGCCCGGCTCCGAACCTGGGAGTCGGATCGGAGAAGGAGCTATGGGGGTGAAAAAAGTGGTCGAGGCCCCTCCCGGATGGGGGGGGGGGCCAGGAGCACTCCCATCTGCATCTGGGCCTGGATGAAACGCCTCATCATCCAGTCCATATCAGCGTCTGACATTGAAAATGTTGACCTGGATGAGGCCACCGAGGCGGACCTAGAGTGCCGCCTCGGTGACCTCGATAGAGGTCTAGTCTCCACCTCCTCGGGTCCAGGAGAGAATCGGGGGGAATGGAGACGAGGAGGAGGAGATCTAGAAGCCAAAGGAGAGGCACGCTTAGACGGGGGGGGCCCGAGACAGAGGTTTCGGCCCGCCGCTTGTGGTGCCCCTCCTTGTGCCTCTCCTTGTCCCTCCTGGTCTCCCTATCCTCCGGTTTCTTGGTGGGAGGTTGAGTCCCTGCTGGAGGAAGGGAGACCGACTTACCCGGAGAGGGCTGCTGACTAGGAGGGGAAGAGGCCGAAGCCGATTCAGGAGGGAGAAGTCCCGCCAGAACCAACTTCGACCTCCGCTCCCTTAAAGCCTGGGGGTTGAACCCTGCACATATGGTACAACCAGATGACAGGTGTTCAACCCCCAGACATTTAACACACCGAGTGTGGCCATCGGCTGGAGAAAGCTTGTGGCCACACTCGGTACATTTGGAAAATATAGCCTTAGGGGCTTCTGACATGTCTACACCCTAACAGGCTTAAAGCAAAACACACACCAACAGACACACAACTACGCTAAACCCGAGAAAAAAATTTAACTAAAGGGAGGAGAAAGCCTAATAACACTCACACTAGTTACATTTTTAGAAGAAACAGAAATTTTTCTGTCAAAATATACTTGAAAAGTACTTGCTAATAGGAGCTCGCAAAATCCGTCAGCTACTTGAAACGCGGCAAATGAAATCTGGGGTCAGTCAGGGCTTGGCAGGGGATTATGGGTAGAGAGAGGAGCTAGGAGCTCGGATCCTAAAGCTTTTGAACTGCCGGCTCGGATCCGACGTCGGACCCGATTCCCACAGGTTGCAGACAAATGAAGTCCGCCTACTTCAGATTAACTGTTTACAGCTTAAATCAATGACATTAATCTAGACAACCGGTCTTGTAAAAACAAGGGAAATTATTATCTTAATTCTTCACATGACACTATCAGTAGATTTTTACACCCCCAACCCAGACATCAGCAGCACAAAATCACAGCATTATATTAACTTAAATTTCATCCTGTCCGGCCTTCATCTTGTTATAGTGTAAAGCCTATACTTCTTACAACTAAGAAAAAAAAAAGAAGTTATATAATTACTATAATGTTCCATATGCGTTGTCCATCTCAACATTTATTCTCACTGATGGGTTCAGATCCAATGTACCAGATCCATCTCGGCCTTTCCAATAGCTCTTCAGCAAAGCTCGTGGGCCTCCTACCCTACCCATAATGCAGTCCCCCAACTTCCTCAGATTTTGTTTCCCCTCCCAGAAAAGAAAAATAGCCTACATAGTAGCTATGGCCTTTTAGAGGTCAATGTCAGTATCTCTGAGGCTATGGAGATCCATAAATCTACTGTCCACTAGGCCCTCCAGGGGTTATCGAACACGCCATGGAGGCTGGGTTGTGAAAATAAAGGTCAAGATGGACACACACATGGAACGTTATGGAAAGTATATAACTTCTTTAAGTGTTGTTGTCAATCTGACCTTTATTCTCACTGATGGGACCACGTCCCAAGCAACTGAATTCCTGGATGAGTCATGAGAGAATATTCCTCAGAACTATAGAACCAAATGAAGCTCTACTCCTGGAGGCCAAATCCAATTTGTAATGAGTAATAAAGGTATGTGGTTTTGCCCATGTAGCTGTGGCACAGATATTATCCCAGGGTGACCTTGCTTGAAAGGCTGCAGATGTAGCTACTGACCTGGTGGAATGTGCCTTGAAGGGAAAAGGAAGACGCCTGTTTTTAGAACTGTAGCTGTAAGATATACATAGAGTAAGCCATCTAGATAAGCTAACGTTTGAGACTGGTTGACCTTTTCTAGTCTCAGAATAAGATATAAAAAGTTGGTCCGATTTCCTGGAACTTGAAGTCCTGTGCAAATAAAAACATAATTGCCTATGTACATCCAGAAGATGCACATCGTATTCGCCTCTGTTTTGGTAATTAGGGAAGAACACTGGTATCTCAATACATTGATTTAGGTTACTTTCCGACACAACCTCTGGCAGAAATGAAGGATTAGTACGTAAAGAAACTCTATCCTTATGAAAAGTTAGGTAAGGGGGATTGGAAGACAAGGCCTGTAACTCCAAGACTCTTCTGGCTGAGGTAATGGCCACTAGAAAGAGTGTTTACCAAGACAGAAATTTTAGACCACACGTGGCTAAAGGTTCAAAGGGGGAATAAGTGATATTTGTTAATATGAAATTCAGATACCAGGGAGGAGCTGGATTCTTGTATGGGGGTCTAATCATAGTTGTCCCTTTCAAAAAAAGCCTTACAGAGCCTGTGTGACATGAGAGCAGAACCATTCTCTCCCACACATGGAAATTGGAAATTGCTGCTAGTTGGACTCTAATAGTAGAAGCAGCCACACCTTCGTGAAAAAGTTTGGGTAGAAATTCTAGTATAGAATGTATGGGTGCAGAAAACTGATCTACCTGGTTATCAGCTGCCCATATTATGAACCTATTTCATTTACTCTTGTATATTTTATGCATAGAGGTTTAATGGGAGGACAACAGAGTGTGCTTTACCGGAGAGGACTGACAGGGAAACGTGGCAATCAAGGGAACTGGAGCAGTCAAGCTGTCAATTTGAGGTTGTGAATGGTGGGATGTGCCATTCCCGATTGATGCATCAGTAGATCTGGAGCCAGGTCCAGAATCTGCAGTTTGTCCCGAAGATGAGGCAGTAGAAAGTGAAAACAGATTTGACAAGGCCAATAGGGTGCAATCAGGATTTTCATGGTCTCCAACAGACTTGCTTTCTGTAACAATCTGGGAATTAGGGGAAAGCATATAGGAGTCCCAGATGCCAATTGTGAACAAGTGTATCCCTTGGTGACTTCCCCACAGGAGGGATTAGGGCAAAGTAGTTGCTGCATTTGGTATTGGTGTTTGAAGCAAAAAGATCACAGCAATGCTGGCCCCATTTCTGGAAAATGTCTTCCGCTACTTTCTGATTGAGGGGCCACTCATGGGGCCATAATATGGCCCTGCTCAATTTGTCACCAATCACGTTGGATTTCCCCGGGATGTGCATTGCAGTCAGAAAGCAGTTGGAGATGTCGCCCACAGCCAGAACTTAGAGCTTCTCAACAAAGGGGATAAGATCTTGTTCCCCTTGTTTGTTATTGTACCAGACTACTGCCATATTGTCTGACTGAATAGTTATCATTCCTAGAGGGAGAGAGTCCTGAAATGCCTGCAACACCAAGAGCACTGCCCTCATCTCTAGGATGTTTATGAGAAAGTGAACCTCATGTTCCTGCCAGATGCCTTGGACCATCTTCCTTAGGTAATGCCCATCCCACCCTATCTGGGAAGCATCCGTGGTCACCATGGCTTGGGGTTGTGGGGGAATAAAGGGACGGCCTTGACATACTGAAGGAGAGCGAATCCACCACTTGAGATCCTATTTGTAGGAATTGGTTATGAGAATTATTTGCGACATAGGTAATTCCAGGGCTGACCATTGTGTGGAAAGTAAGCACTGAAGAATCCTCATATGTAGTCGAGCTAGAGGAACAAGTACGATAAATGCTGCTATCTTTCCCAGAATCTGTAGCACTTGTTTTATAGTGGCTCGAGTTTTCCTGATTAACAGTTTGACATGTAGACGAAGATCGTGTACTCTGTTTTGGAGGAGTCTTGCTGTCAGCATGGTTGTATCTATCTCTGCTCCTATAAAAATTAAATTTTGAGATGGCTCTAGATCAGATTTGTCATAATTTACGGTAATGCCCAGGGAGGGGCAAAGCTGAAGTGTATAGCCCCTGGCTTGTAGCAGAAGATGCCTGGTTGGGGCAGCTATGAGCCAGTTCAGATATGGAAACACGAGGAATCCTCGGCATCTCAGGTGAACCGACACTACTGCCATGCATTTGGTGAACACTCTGGGGCCTGTAGTGAGACCAAAGGGTAGAGCTCAAAACCGGAAGTGACTGGCCCCTAGCCAGAAGCACAAAAACATTCTAGAGCGTCTTTCCATTGGAATATGGTAGTATTCATCCTGAAGGTCTATAGACCACATCCAATTGACTTTTTCCAGGAATGGAAGTATCAGCTGCAGTGTCATCATCCAGAACTTGGTTTTCTTCACTGATTTGTTGAGATTGCTGAGATCCAAAATGGGTCTCCAGTCCTGTTTTCTTTGGAACTAAAAAGAATCTTGAGTAAGTTCTTGATCCTCCCTGGTCTGTGGGGACTTCTTGGATGACTCTTTTTCTACGCAACTCTTGGTTTCCAACATTGCTTTTTCCCTTTGACTGGGTAAAATGTTTGGGAAAGATTTGTTTTCGGGACTGGGAAGAGAGAAGTGAATGATGTAAACCCTGGGTATTATGTCCTGTACCCGCTTATCATTGGTTATCTTCCGCCAGGTTTCTAGGTGCAGTGACAGTCTTTCCTCAGCTGCCTCCAGAGGCGAGCAGTCGGGCACTCCTTCATGAGTGTTGAAAGGGTCTGCCAAAGAAAGATTCTCTAGAGCCCCGGTTCTGCAGGCCTCCTCTGCCATGGGGGTGGCATCTTCCATTATTGTTCCCTCCTGTGTCCCTGGGGGAACTACCACCCTGTGTGTCCTGGTAAGACCTTTGAGATTTCTTGAACCACATCTTCCCACTACCCTCTGCCTCTTTGGAAATGGTCTGGTGGGTGTGGGAAAACGTACTCCAATGGCAGACAAAGTCTTACCCTCCTGCTCATACCAGGTTAACGTTTACTTACCTTTGGGCTCAAAGAGAGATGAGCTTTGGAAGGGAGACTTAACAAAGGAAGACTTAAAGGGATCCGTGAAATTGCAAAGGCTTATCCAGGCCTGCCTCCTAATCGAGATGTCTTAACCCGCCCCACCCCCCCACTCACTCCATCTGCTGCATATGAAATGAGTCTCATGGACGAGTTGACTATCGAGTTGAGGGTAATGAGCTGTATGTTAAATTTATCTGCCACCCCATCAGCTACAGCTTCTTGGAGAGAGTTTGACAGTTCTATCAGTAGGTCCTTCTAAAGTCTGGTGAAATGAGTGAGCTAGTTCAGCATTCGTAGTGTAAAAGCCACTGATGAGAAGACACACTTTCCATGTCTATCCATGGTCGTGGAATCCTTAGGAGGATGGATAGAGGAACTGGTCTTGGAAATTTCCTTTTCTGTGGTAGCTGCCATGACCATGGCATCCACCGCTACTCCCTTGGTGAGAAAGGCTTGGTCTTTGGATGCTGTAATGTACTTGTTTGGCCTCCTAGGAGTGGGTTCTATGGAGTCCAGGGACTCCCAGGCCTTCCAAGAAATTAACTGAATAAGCTTGTCAGAAGGTGGTGTCACCCAAGAGGTTGAAGGGTGAGCTCAAAAGGCCTTCAGCTATACTGACTCTACGGCCAAAGGGGATAAGGACTGCCAGTCGCTTCTCTGTTTGAAAATTTCTAGGATGTCTCATCCTCAGGAGGCGGCAGTGGCGACCTTTCCTCATAACTGAAGTTGGTATCTGAAGTGCCGGACTCCTCAGGGGAGTCCAGATGCTTTCTCTTGCATGTTCTCTTCCATGGGACTTCCTCAGTGGGGTACTCTGGGGATGTTTTGGAAGTGGGGGTCCCCTAGGGAACACCCTGCACCGATGAACTCCCCAGACCTGCCAACACAGATGTCGGGGCCGAAACAGCCCTCAGAGCAGGAGATGGAAGCTCTGAAGATGAGGTGGGAGCTGAACCCATCCTCGCCGATGCTCCAAGAGACAGGGCTGGATCTGAGGAGATCTGAGCTGGCTCTAAGGACCTGACGGGTGAGTGTCGGCTCCCAGAGGTCTCCTGATCTGACTGAATGGAGATGCTCAGGGCAGACACCAGATGCAAGGAGCCAACGTAACCCAGACCTAATACAGACACTAGCTGAATATCAGAGACTTTTGGGTCCGAAACTGAAGGCTGAATCGGAAGAAGAATAGGCGCTGAAGGGGGGGGGATGGGACTGATCTGACTCCTTTGGGCTTGGATCTAAAAGGAGCTTAGCTGAGGCAGGTGTCTTGAGAAGCTTCTTCACCACCCTATCCACATCTTCATCTGAAGGCTCCTAGTTGACCTAGTAGACAATGTTGGGGATCTGGATCTGGCTAAAAATGGAGAAAGGAGCCAAGATGTAATCAGCTCCAAGGATGGAGATCGGCTCCGATAACAGTACTCGGCAGGTAATGGGTCTTTTGAAGCCAAAGGATCAACAGAAGCTTTCACAGCCGAAGACTCTGTGCACTCTGAAGAAGTCCCTGCTGCAGAGATTGATGTCTGGTCCGTGGGTACTGTCGGAGCGGACTCTTTTGATAGTTTTGCTTTTGGCTCTGATGAAGATCTCAGAGCAGAAGAAGCCCATTTTCCCGCTCTCTCTCTGACTTGTCTGATTTTGGAGAGGAGGGCTCAACGCAAATATTCTCTGAGAATGGGTTTTTTAATAATCCCTTCAAAATCAATTTATTTTTCCATTCCATGAGAGCTCTCTGATTAAAGGCGTGCCATATGGAACAGGACTCCTGCAAATGAAGAGGGCCCAAACAGTACACACATAAAGTGTGAAAAATCACTGAGGGCCATCTTTTTGCTACACTTCTCACACTTCTTAAATCCTAAGAGATTACTTTCTTTTTGAGACATTGTTGCTAATAAACAACAGAAGCAAACAACTTAACTAAGTAAAGAAGGAGAAACTCATTTTTTTTAAACAACGACAACAACAGGGGAAAGGGGGTGTTAAGTCCTCTAATTTAAATGGACTTGCTTAACTGCCCTCTAACTTAAATAACAGTAATCATAAAGGAAAAGGAAGTAAAACGTATCAAAAACTATCAGCAAAAAAAAAAAACAGATAAGAAAGATGAAAGAATACCCTCTAACTTAAACGGGTATAAGTTAGACATCCTCTAACTTAAAAGGATGCTAGTGGCAGGGGGAAAAACTGACAAGGAAAAAAAACTAACTCTAACAGAGGGAAGTACTAACTAGTGAAAACGATAAGTATACGCTAACAAATATTAATTACTTTGATACAGGAATGCAGAAATAAATTTAGCAAAAACAAAGAAATATCAACAACTTAGCCTAGAACTTGCTAGAAGATCTTTCTTGCAGCACAGCAAACAAGATCTGGGGAAGTTGAGGAACTGAATTATGGGTATGGAAGGAGGCCCATGAGCTTTGCTGAAGACCTTGAGCTATTGGAAAGGGAGAGACTGAGCTGACACATCGGATCCAAACCCATCAGTGAGAATAAAGGTGAGACTGACAACAACACATCTACTTGTTTACTTTAATATCATTAACATTTATGACAGTCACTGAAAAGTCTCCCCCACATTTAAATTACCCTTGACTGCACACTACAGAAAACTGCTGTACAATACAATATGCAGTTTATATCATGAAATGTTTACCCCAATACTAAAAAGAGTAACAAATGTTTTACTTACACAGTTTCTTTTTCCTTTAGTGTCACTCTAAACATTAATGACAAAAAGTGGGGCATATGCTTTACTATCCACCTACTAGGTTAACAAATTCAACAAAATTCCAGTCTTTCTCAACAACTTTTTCTTCCAAAGCTATATTTCATAAATGTGACTGCTTTATAATGTCACCTTTATTTGCTAATTTCAGTGTTGCTGGTCTTCTGCATCCTTGTCTCCCAACAGCAAAATCCTGTTCAAGTTCAAGGAACTCCTGATTCTTCTAGTCAACGCCTGTACTTTTGCTGTCTCGCGAGCATTTTTCTTTTGAACAATGGAAAATGTTTCACTGTTAAAGTCTCTCTATCAGCTTTATCATCAGAAAAATGAGAGAAGAAGAATCTCCTTTGCTTGGTGGCTCACTTTTTTGTTGGATAAACTTTTTCTTTAGCCATGTTCTGTATCTAAAAATGTCTTAGATCCTCCAGGCAAAAAAATATTCTGAAGACAGCTGGATACAGCAGCTTAAATCTCACACTTGCCTCTCAACACTCCCTGAATGCTGAGATAAATTTGCTTCTCTTCTGCCTGGTGTACAATTAATAATTTTCCACAAATACTCTGCTGTTCCAATTTTTAATAATTCTTTTCTGTCACAGTATTGTCAGGATCAACTCTTTCTGCTGGTGTGATTGCATCTTTACTAATCATATGTCATAGTTGCTTTCTCATGGCCAGGTTTGGAACACATACTCGATGTGCCCTTTCATTTAACAAATCCTGCTATGGAATACCAGTCTAGTTATTTATTTGTGTTTTCCCTTTAAATTTTCTGTTTCAGACAAAAATCTCAGGTTTTCTCTGCACATGTTATCTTCTAACTCCGCTATTTTTTTTTGAAACAGCTATTCTTGAGAAGCCTTGTACTCAGCCAGCCTTTTCTTGACTTTGCAGTTTTATTTGTTCATCTGCAAAGTTAAAGTTAGCTAGTTAAAACTTCTATTTTTTCCAGCTTTTTGTTATTTGAGATGATATATTCCTTTAAAATTTCACTTATTTTAATCACCTCTGAGTATATTTGCTTTTTCTCATCTAAATTATTGAAAGCCATCACTTGCACCAACGCTGAAGTTTGAAATACGTTTTGCTGAACAGCTAGCCAGTCTTTTCTCTTTACCATTTCTTTCTGATTTTTCTTCAAGTTTTCCAAATGTCTTCTTTCCTGGCATCCGGGCATTGTACTTAACTAGCTGGTAAACTAAATATAATAAACAGGAACTGGAGAAAAAGACTGTTCACAAATAATGGCAACAAATAGTGAAAGATGGTCAAGTGCTAAGCTAAGAAGTGATATTGAATGAAATTCACTGGTCCTTTTTTTCTCAGTTTCTGTTTTCACACTGGGCGAGCTGAAACTAAGCTGCTGATCAGTGAGTAGCCATCATGGAAGTCATGTTTTTGTAACTATTTTTGTCAAGAGACTATCTACCTTGTTGTCAGGTATAATTCACTCAGTCCAGTGTAGGTTCATAGGTGGAAGACAGACATCTGATAATATAATGAGAACTTTAATGATAATACAAGCTGCCCAACTAAGGAAGAAACTGGTCATGTTGATGAGCTAGGATGCTGAGAAGGCATTCAATAGACTTGAATACATTTTTATTATTGGAGATCATAAAGGGATGGAAATATCACTAGAATTTGCCAAATTATTAAAAGGTATTTACCTGGGTTCTAAAAGTTAAAATGATGACAAATTTTATCAGAACAATTTTCAATCACCACAGGCACCAGACAAGACTGTCCCCTATCCTTTCTGTTACTTCCATTACATTTGGAGCCTTTGGAGACAGAAATCAGAAATTCTGGAATACAAGGGTATAAACAGGGAAATATAGAACTAAAACTAATTTTGTACACAGATGACATATATCATTTTGATCCTGGTTAATCCCATTAGAGTTCAAAGGTAATACGAACAGGCATTTTGACAGTCTAGTAAGAAAAAGTGCATACAACCTCCCCCTTGCAGAGTGACATTAGTAATGTTGAAAAAAAAGTTATTAAGGAAGTAAGAGATATATACTATCAAAAAAGATATAGTTATAGTAATTCTAACTTGAACCTAGAAGAGAAAAAGACATCAGATGAAATTAAACTACAATATGCAAATGTTAGAATTATGAAACTGGACAAAGGGGGAGGGGTAGTACTAATGAATACGTGGACCTATCTAACAAAAATGATGGATATCCTTAATGTACATGGACAAATTACCATTATTTCTAAAAATGAGCTTAACATAGCATACAAGAAGACAGACATGGTAATAGAGGACAACTTATTACAAGGTTTAATAGATGACAAACTTTATAGGTTTTTCAAGATTGAAAAACCTTTTTTGCCTACGATGTTTGGTATCCCCAAGATACATAAAGACATAGGAAATCCACCACTAAGACCCATAGTGACCTCGGATAGGTCAAAAACTCAGCCTTTAGCAATTTATGTTGACACAAAATTGAAGCCTTTTTACAAACTATATTCACACATTCTGGTTGATTCATGGGACTTATTGAAGAAAATTAATACATTACCATATCAGTCTCATTATTCATTTTTAACCACAGACGTAAAGGATCTTTTTTTTCTGTGATACCACACCACATAGGTCTTGAGTGGTTTGAACTCATGTTATCTGAATTTAGATTTTTAAATGACAGTGAGTTCAGATTAACACTACAGAATATGGAACTGGTACTAAAAAATAATTTCATTTACTTACAAGGAAATATTTTTCATCAGTTGGATGGGGTTGCCATGGGGGCAGCTTGTGCCCCCATATTCACCAATATAGTTATGCTATATTGGGAGTTACATTTTGTGTTCAATTCTTTATTCATGAACAACATAGAAAAATACTATCGTTTCTTGGACGATATATTGATTGTATGGAAAGGTACACTACAAGATACATTAAATTTTATGGAATACTTAAACAATTCCACCCAGTTTCTAAAATTCACACATGAATTTAACATGGAGGAGACACATTACTTGGATGTCACTATTCAAAAGGATAACAAAAATAAAAGATATGTGTCTAGAATTTTTAGAAAAGCATGTTTTTCTAACTCTTATTTACATTATCATAGTAACCAACCTCCATTACAGAAGAAAAATATTATAAAAGGACAAATGGTTAGGGTGGCAAGGATGACATCAGAGTATGCGGATTTTATAGAAGAGATGGATTATGTGCACAAACTATTTTTAGAAAGAGGTCATCCAGAATCAGTTATCATGCCCCTTAAGCAGGAAGTGACAAAGGGCTGGAGTACTAGATATACACCTTTATTGAATACTGGTAGTACTCATATGGGAAGCAACACCCCCAGACCATACATTGGAAGCTGAAAACAATGAAATTTATAATAAAAATAAGGAACCAACTACTCCATTTATTTGTCATGACATTTAATTCCAACACCCATGCAATAAGAAGAGCTATTAATAAGACTTGGGATATATTCAGGAGTATGCCCAACAAATTGGATATATTCAACAGACATTTATGTTATAGCTTCAGAAAGGGCCCCAATCTCAAGAACATTTTTGAGAAAGGTGGACGGAAGAATGATGAAAATAAAAAGAAAAAAGGAACCTACCATTGTGGTAGATGTTCACAATGCACATTTATAGCAAATACAGGTGAACTAACTATACCTACTATTCCATTATGTTTTAAGAGCAAGCAATATTACACCTGTTATATCCAAGGGATAGTATATTTAGTTTACTGTACTTATTGTTGGGCTTACTATGTAGGAAAGTCAGAAAGGCCTTTGAGACAAAGAATATATGAACATATGTATGATGTAAATAGAAAGAAGGAAACAAATGCACTTTTTAGGCATACACTGTCATGTAAGGAAGCTAACTTTAAGTTTTGGGTATTGGAAATGTTACCTAGGGACAATAGAGGGGGAGACTGGGAAAACCAGTTAACTTATAGGGAATTGATATGGCAATTACGGTTGGAAGCTAGTACACCTCCAAGAATGAATGATTGTGTGTCTATTTTACCAGCCCTAAGGTTAAGGGCTAATAAGTTCAAGAACAATAACAAAAGAAAAGTTTTGAATACGAGTTCATAGCCCACTACGTTGGACAGGAAAAGTTATTATTATTATTTTTCATTATATACATATACAATTTAATATAACTACAGATTATATATTTAAAATTGTAATTATATTTATACTCATATTTATATTATTATGTTATTATTCACTATTATTTCATCATACATTATTTTATCATTCATTATACGTTTGTTGTAGATTACTGCCATCATAATATATTACTAAAATTGTTAGATATTACTTATTTCTTTTATACATTATATCTTATAGTATTTATATAAATGTTATAAGTATACATATATTTACACATATATATATTACATACATTTAATTCATATATTATAAAGGGTTTTTAATTTTAACAATTGTGTATAATCATGTTTTATTACATGATGAAAAGGTGCATTGTGTGTATATATATATTTTTAACCACAGTTAAGTTATTTGAAACGTGTCATTTTTCATTTTTTTAGAACAGCATTTAAAGTAAAATAAAATGCATGTTTTTTAATTCAGGTTGAACTACACGTTTCTAATGTTAATTTTAATTCAATTCTAACAAAGGGAATGATTAATTGAATAACTGAACAAATTAATTGAACCAGATTTGTATAAAAATGAAGCAGAAGTACATTCTTTATTCTGATGAAGTTTCCTGTATTGGAAATTAAAGCGCTTAATCTTTGTGCTTGAATTGTTGGTTGTTTTATGGAATAAATATTTTATACCATTTACTGTTGTTTTTTGTGGACTGAAAAGTCTTGCAAGAAATTCACCAGCTGGTACTTTTATTATGGACTTTTGCGGGACTGCCTTCATTGGAAATCCTGTTTTACGGAGATTTTTGTGTTTATTAATCCCATAGTAGCCTTAAAACATCTAATTAACAGACTAGAATATAGGGGAGAATCTCCAGTTACAAAGTCAATATGGAAAACAAAACTAACATGCTTCTTCTTTCGGCTTTTTCCTGGTTAGGGGTCACTACAGTGGATCACCTGTCCGCTCATGATTGGCAGTGAAGTTTTACGGTGTCGAGTTTCCAGCCCAGCGCCCAACCTTCCACAGAAGGCACACACATGCATGCACTCATGCCTAGGGCCAATTTAGAGTGTCCAATCCATCTACAGCATGTCTTTGGGACATGGGAGGAAACCAGAGCACCCGCAGGAAATCCACGTGACCACAGGGAGAACATGCAGACTCCGCACAGAAGGCACCCCAGCCGAGGCTCGAACTGGAGCACCTCTTGCTGTAAGGCGGCTGCACCACCGCGGCTGCCTGAAAACAAAACTAACATGCTACTGATAAATATACAACAGCAAAGACTCTTACAAAACAAATGTCTACATATACTTTTCTGGAGTACAATTAAGTATTCAAAAATCTGGCTTGCCGCTAATGTATATATGTGAGGATTCAAAGGAGCTTTAATACCAAGAGGTCCTAGAGCAAGTTAAAGATAAACTCAAGAAAAAAGAAATACTTTAATTTAGAACTGGATCAGAGAATTCAAATATAGAACTACCATGTTTCAGCCCATATTTTATACCAGGGACAATCCTTTTGAACACCCCCTGATAAGGACAAAATACCGAAGATCAAAACTTCAATGAGAAATCTCCCCTAGGTAGATGAATGTCCAATACTAGTCAGTGACAACATAGTTTTATCAAAACAGTGGGCAGTCCTAGGCACAGATCTGTGCTTTAGAGTGACCTAAAAAGTGCATGGGTTCAGAGACTACCACAATCTGGAAGGAAATGTTCAAAGGGACAGTCAAATGGTTGCAGAAAGGGAACTGGCAGAAGCTTTCTGAGGAGCAGAGATGGACAAAGTAGGTCATTCCCTTGTGGGAGTACTAAAAAAAGCTTTGCTAAAAGAATTTCAGAAAGGTTTAGCAAAAGACTGATGAAAAGATATTTTTCTAGTAAGTACTCACATAAAGGATAAAAAGCTAAACATAATAAATAGAAACTGGAAAAAAAAAGACTGCCCAAAAATAATGGCAACAAATAGTGAAATATGGTCAAGTGCAGATCTAAGAAGTGGTGATGTTTACTTTGTAACAAAAAGTTACAGAAAGCCAATAGAAGTAGTGACAACAAAATGGGTTAAAACTCCACCTGGACAATAACCAGTAACTATCAGATGGCTGGCAGAAGAGAAGGTAAAACAGTGTGTGTGTGTGTGTGTGTGTGTGTGTGTGTGTGTGGGGGGGTCTTACAATAATATCCTCCTTGCAAAAACTGACCCAGAATCAGAATACGAAAGAACTTTAAAAAAGTAAAGTAAAACGGGCAGTCTCAGTTGAATAATCATAACAGGAAACAGTATGAAACAATGATAATGTCTCATAATTTATATCACTCTTCTGCCAATTTTAAACCAACAGACACCTCTGCAACACAACTAAATCAAACTTATAACTACACTCCCCCTAATATGAAAAATAAAACAATTAAGTTACATACTTACCATAATGATAGATCCATGTTGTCTGATTTTCATCCTGTTCAACTATGGGTTGTTAGATCCCACAGTATCTTACCTCAGCACTGACTCTGAAGTTGTTTGGTTCCAGAGCTCTCACTCCTCCCCTATACATAGTTCCCTGAACTCTGCCTCAGTACCTCAAATTGAGTTTGCCCCCCTTTAGATATATTATCCATATCCAGACCAAAACAACTGTATATCAATCATATTAACCTTGTTCAAAAGTAACTTCATAATGTAGGACAGAAAAAATGTCACAGTTATTGGAAATTAGGAGTTATGTACTTACCATAACTTGGTATCTGTGTTGTCCAATTTCATTATTCCTCATGATGGGGTCTTAGGATCCAACATCGGATCCAATATGGCCATTCCAAAAGACTGATGCTTCAAGTCTTCAGCGCCTCCCACTCCCACAATGCCCTGCACCAGCCCTAACTCTTCAAATCGAGTTTACCGACCCAAAAAAGGAAAGGAAATATAAACATTTTATACATATATATATATATATATATATATATATATATATATATATATATATATATATATGGTTTACCTTTACAAGTTTGAAAGTCAAATGGTCGTACATGCACATCCACGAACCAGATATGTGACTTCCATAATGCCGAATTCCCGAAATGTCATAAAATAATCGAATTTCGACATTTCCAAATGCACCACCACTGAAACAAGTGCTACCATAGGTCAAAAAGGGGGCGACATTTTGTAATTCAGTACTTCGGTTTTTGCGATTTTGGAATTTTGCGGTTTACAGTTCGCGGTAGCAAGTTTGACGATTTGATCTTCAAACATGTAAAGGTAAATCTTATATATATATATATATATATATATATATATATATATATATTAATACACATATGTACACAAAGGACTGACCTCACCCGAATCTGGAGCTCAAACTAGAAAAGCTACGGAGCTCTAATTCCTCCAGGCACCTCTAGACTTCCTCAAAGGGGGAAGGTTGGGCGGGTTGTGAGGGATAATGAAACTGGACAACACAGATACCAAGTTATGGTAAATACATAACTCCTAAATCTGATGTTGTCCATTTCATTATTCATTACAATAGGGTCAATGTCCCCAGCTACTGAATTCCTGGGTGGCCCCTATGGAAGGATATGCCTGAACACCGCAGAACCAAGGATGCTCTATCTCTTTAAACTATATCCAATTATAATCCAAGACAAAAGTGTGTGATTTTGACCAGGTTGCTGCAGAACAAACTTCATCAACACAAGTTATAGCTGAGAATGCAGAAGTAGTAGACACTGATCTGGTAGAATGAGCTCTCGGTGAACGTGGCAAATGCAATCCTTTAAAGGAATAAATTGTACAGATACAATTTGTAATCCATTTAGCAACTTTTGAAACTTCCTGGTCTAACCTGTTAGGTGAAAAAAATATGAATAGCTGTTCAGACTTCCTATGTTCCTTTGTCCTGGGCAGACAAAAATGCAACTGTCTATCAACATCAAGTAGGTGGAGCATATAGTCACCCTTGTTGGAATGGTTAGGGAAAAAGACTGGAAGATGAATGGACTGATTTACATTTTCTTCCATGGCCATTTTAAGCAAAAAAGAAGGATTTGTCCTGAGAGAAACTCTGTCTTTGAAAAAAGATAATATATGGTGGTTTAGATGATAAGGTCTGTAATTCCGATACCCTCTTGGCCGACGTAATGGCCACAAGGAAAATGGTCCTCCAGGATGGAAATTTCATGTCACAGGAACTAGCTGGTTCAAAGGGTTTTTGAGTAAAAGCTTGCAGAACCAAAGTCAAATCCCAAGGAGGGGAGGGATCTTTAATCGGGGCCAGAGTAGAAAAATTCCTTACATAAAGGCTTTACATAGTTTGGATGCTGAAATGGGAGTCAATGCATCTGAATTACTTGTGAAATGAAAATTAGCAATTGCTGCCAGTTGTAACTTAATCACAAAAAACTGGCGCACTCTTGAAAAAGAGACCTTAGGAAAAGGAGAATAACTGAGACAGGAGATGCAAAGGGATCAGTGTCCTGTTTCAATGCCCCAACGAAAATCTCTTCCATTTGCTATTGTACACCCTTTTGGTAGAGGGTTTCTGAGAACGAAGAATGATCTCCTATACCAGGGAGGCCAGACTGGACTTTCTTAGAATCACTGGAAGTGGGGAAACCAAGCAGTTAGTTTTAGGGATCTAAGGTTGGGGGGGGGGGTGGAGTTCTAATGGGTAGGCAATCAGATCCTGTCTGGGATCCAGTATCCATGGTGAATATTTGGCATGAGACCGAAGGACAGCGAACCATACCTGACAAGGCCAAAAAGGAGCAATGAGGATTAGACTTCTCTTTAACCTACTGGCTTTCTGAAGAACCTTTGGAATTAAAGTAATCGGAGGGTAGTCGTATAGGAGACCTGAAGGTCAACTGTGAATTAGACTGTCCCTTGGTGACTCCCCCTTTGGGAGGATCAGAGCAAAGTACCTGCTGCATTTCGTGTTCAGGGAGATGCAAAGAGGTCGCAGCAAGGATGGCCCCATCGTTGGAAGATTTGGTTCGCCACTGATTGATTTAGGGACCACTCGTGTGAAGTCAGAATAGATCTGCTGAGTCTGTCCGCTAGAACTTTGGTCTCCTCCGGAATGCACATTGCAGTAAGAAAGTGGTCTGAAGAGACTGCCCATTCCCACACTCTCATGGCCTCTCTGCATAATGGGAAAGACCGGATCTCCCCCATTTGTTGATATACCAGACTACTGACATGTTGTCTGAATGAACTGGTATCTTTCTTAGAGGTAGACAGTTTTGGAAGGCTTGCAACATCAGAAGGACCGCTCCCATTTCTAGAAAACTGACGTGCGACTTGGTCTGTGTTGGGGACCACATGCCTTGGGCCAGTCTTCCTTTGAAGTGCCCCCAACCCCAACAAGGAAGTTTCTGTGCTCACTGTGGCTGTCACAGGTGGAAGGGAAAAGAGTCTGCCGAGATAAAGATCGTCCAATAGAAGCCACTACTGGAGATGACACCTGCATACTGAGGTCAGCTTGATGGGGGTATTTAATAGGTTCACAGGTAGGCACTAGGCTATCTGCCCAAAGGCATTTATAAGCCTAGCCAGAATGTGTTGGCTTTCGCCGCCCCTTTAGAATAGTTCCCTGTGCCTCTGTCCAGCACAGCCACTGAAGTGATCCCCGGGGTAAACTTTCTGTTTCCCATCCACTCGTCAAGGTTTCTCTTGAACAGTGTTAGCGAGGAGCTCTGCCTAATGTAGATTGGAATCTTGTTCCAAGTCTCTGGGACAGGAATCTATCCCTCCAGCACGTCCTATTTATTGTTGTGGTGAGGTTTAGATCCCTAGAGCGCGCGTGGCTCGAGGGGATATGGTTTTCTTTAGGTGCAGCATGTTAGACATGGCCTTGTATGTCAGGCAGAGATCACCTCTGAGTAGGCGGTATGCAACCGAGTACAGCTGGAGTTTCCTTCAGTCGAGCTGCATAGGGCATCTGTTTGAGGCCAGTGATCCTCTTGGTGAGATACTTCTGTGGTTTTTCCAGCTGTTGCAGGTGTCTTATAAGGTACATCCCAAATGGGGAGTTGTACTCTATGATGGGTCTGATGAGTGATGAGTAGAGAGACACAATGACCTCTTTTGATCTGGATGCAAACCCTTTTGTGATTAGGTGGGCCCCATAGAAGGATTTTCTAACCACTTTGGCAATGTGATTATCAAAGGAGAGACTACTATCAACTTGGGTCCCCAGATCCCTTATTACGTCTTCTGTATTTAGGGGACTACCATCTATGTGGTAGTTTGTGGGTACTTTGTTTTTTCTAAAGGGGATGGCTATGCACTTTTTGGCATTTAGCTTGAGGCCATGATTTTGACACTAGGTATCTGTCTCAATGAAACCCTTTTGGAGGATGTCTGTGTCAGCCTGAGAGTCAATTATAGCCCCTAGTTTGCAGTCATCTGCGAACTTGATCAGCCATAGTCCTCCTGTGCTTGCCTATCCTCTGAGAAGTATATGCCGAACAGGAGGTGTCCTAGGACTGAGCCCTGGGAAACACCACTTGTAACTGGTTTAGAGTCAGACCTAGCTCCCGCAACTCTCACCATATGTGTTCTGTCCGTGAGCCAGTTGGCAACTCATCTTGTGACACAGGGGTTTAAGTTCAGGTTGGTGAGCTTGTCTATAACACCAGAATGGGGAATGGTGTTGAAGGCCTTTGCAAGGTCTAGGTAGGCTGTGTGTACCACCTTTCCCTCGTCTATAACCTTGGCAACTGTCTCAAAGAACTCCACCAGGTTTAGGAGACATGATCTGCCCTTAACAAAGCCGAACTGGGTAGGGTCCAGTGATTGGAGGTTCCCAATGTCTCTGTTAATGAGTTTCATGATGATGCGCTCCATAGCCTTGCAGACCAAGCTAGTCAGGCTTATAGGGGGATAGTTCCCGGGGTCTGTTGTGGCTCCACCTTTGTGGAGCGGAATAACCGTTGCTGTGCACCACTCTATGGGTACGTAGCCTGTGGAGAGGCTAAGTATGAACAGTGTGTTTAGGTGAGGGGTTATTTAGTCTTTGAGCTCGTGTAGGACGCAGCCTGGGACACCGTCCGGTCCCATTGATGCTGTGTTTTTGGCTTTGGAAAGGGCTGTTTTAACCTGAGTGTCTGTGATTTCAGGGGCTCTACATTCTTCTGGTATGGTTATGGGCCCTTTTGGGGGTGAGAGGGGGGTGAAGATTGCACTGAACCTGTCTGCCAGGATGTTGGCGATATCGGTCAGTTCAGTGTATTTTGTGCCACTCTGCACTAACTCTGAGCAGATCTGAGCATTGCCACTTAGATTCTTGACATAGCTAAAGAATGCCTTGTGGTTATCTTTGGAGTCCTCGGCAATTTTTCTTTCGAAGCTCGCCTTGGATGATTTTATGAGGGATCGTAGTTTCTTGCTGATACTGATCAGGGATGTCTTTCCTTCTTGGGATTTTACTCTTTTCTGTACTAGTTTTCTCCTTCTATTGTATAGCTTGTTTATGGCAGGGGTCCACCAGACTGGTTTCCTTTTCTTGGAGGAGTGAGTCTTGGTTTTGCTTGGGATAGCATGATTGTAGGTGCCCGTAGAATGTATTAGTAAAGGATTTTGCAGCTTGGAAAGCGTTATCCTTTAGCATGGGAGCTTTCAAACTTTCCACCTCGGTCTTAAGGAACGTGAAGTTTGCTTTTGAAAAGTTTTACACAGTGGTTTCCTTGTCCGGGGGTGGGGGCAGAATGTGGATATCCAGAGTGATTTGTTTATGGTTAGATCTGACCAATGAGGGGTTGACCTCTGGTGTGGAACACCGGTCGCCCATGTTGGTGATAACCAGGTCCAATATGTTGTCACCTCTGGTGGTTGTGTTGACCAGTTGATCCAGGGCATTTGAGTTTATAAATTCTAGGAAATGTTTGGCAAGGAAGTTAGTACTTCAGTAGTTCTCCCAGTTAATGTTTGGGTAATTGAAATTAAAAACAAAAAAGGGGGCAGAGACAGATACCCCAAGCTTGGAGCAACAGGCACAGTTAGATAGAGTTAGTGTAGGGGCTACAGTTGAAGTCGATATATTTACACAGCAAAGTAATTTATGTAAAATTATAAAAAATGGTAATTTTACTGTGTATAAATACACTGAAATGGAGGCCCATCAAGATGTTTTCAACTTATTTACACATGGTATGCAGTTTGTACCCTTGCAGCCCCTTAACACGGCCAAAGCCCTCATTGACTTAAAACTTTCTGTAAGGAGCCTTAACCTTTCACTTTATTTTAAAGGTCAATCTTACGTCAACCAAGGTCTTTCAAGAACTAGCACCTTCAACCCTCCCATACATTCCTCTATTAAGGTCTTTGAGGAGCTTGTTGAACATGAACTCCGATCTATACTAACCCAAAAAATTAATTTAGATTCTGTTAACTGGGACCAACGGGATCACAGACTCATTAACGACCTGAAAAAAGAGAATATTAGAGTAATGAAACCTGATAAGGGGGGAGGGATGGTTCTCATGTACAATACGGATTATGATGGTTACATTTTTGATGTGTTGCAATACACTAATCAGTATGAGATAGTTTCAAGAAATGAAGTTAATCTTGCTTATGCCAAAATAAATTGTACACTTACAGACCACCTACTTCAAGGAGCCATCAATGAGAAACGTTTTAACTACTTACATGTTAAAAAAAACTAAAATTCCGATTATTTTCGGAATTCCTAAAATTCACAAAGAGTTAGAACCATTAAAGTTCCGGCCCATTGTATCTGGAGCAGGTGGTATAACGGAACCACTTGGCAAATTTATAGACTTTGCAACTAAACATCTTGGTAGCTCCTTACAACATGTATGCAAAGACTCTTGGGATTTCCTCAAGGGAATAGATCCCTCGTGTTGCAAACCTGAGCTCCTTCTGGTTACAATTGATATAGTTGAACTCTTCCCAAGTATTCCCCACTCGGTCGGCTTGGCTTGGTTTAATGAAGTTCTTACCACCGAAGCTGGCCTGAGTAACAACACAACCAACCTTTTGGTTGAATTTATGGAAATAGTGTTAGAGCACAACTATATACTCTTCAATGGCGAAATTTACAAACAGAGAAAAGGGGTAGCCATGGGTGCCCCTTGTGCATCCTTATACGCTAATGTCGTACTAAATAGATGGGAGCAAAGGTTTATTTTTTCTACTGGTTGGGCTCAACATCTAATACATTACAAAAGATTCTTGGATGACATTTGCATCATATGGGGGGGTACCCATTGGCAACTTCTGAATTTTATTAAGTATCTCAACTCTACCACCCATTTCTTGTCCTTTACACATACTATTAGTGATACTGAACTTCATTATCTGGATGTCACACTATATAAAGACTTAGACAACTGCTCCTTACAATCTAAATTGTACAGGAAACCCACATTTTCCAATTCCTATTTTACACTTCAAAAGCGGCCATCCCTTTTATCAAAAAAAGGGCATTGTTAAAGGACAATTCATTAGGGCTTCCAGAATGACCAGCACTCTTGGCGACTTTTTACAGGAGATCAGATTTCCAAAGTCTCTGTTCATGGAAAGAGGGTACCCTGCTTCATTGGTTAACACTTTAGCACAGGAAGTTATTGACAATAGGGAAACAATTTACCCCCCACTTTTAGGTAAGGGTATTTCCCCTAGTGCTATAGTCACCAGCAACAAAGAGGAGACAGTTTATGGTAGTTTCACTTACACTTATTGCCTTAACTCCACAGAGATAGAAGAAGCTATTCAAAGACATTGGCCAGTTCTCACTTTGCATGAAGAATTAAGGACGGTAATACCTACTTTTCCCAAGTTTACTAGAAAGAGAGATATTAATCTCAAAGAATTACTTGAAATGAAATTTAACTCTTTGGCAATCACGCAGGCACCCCGAACAGGCACATTTAAATGTGGAGCATGCAAACAATGTTTTGCTATACTCAACGCCTCCAGTTTATATATCCCCTCCAGGAATTTTCTTTTTATCTCTAACTGTTCCACTAACTGTGCAAGCAAAGGGGTAGTTTATTTAGGGTATTGTACTGCCTGTACTGGTTTCTACATAGGCAAAACTGAAAGGAGCCTTAGAAAAAGAATCTATGAACATTTTTATGATATTTCCAAACAGAAAGATTCTAATGCCTTTTTCAAACATTCCCTAACATGCCCCAACTATGAATTGAGGTTTTTAGTTTTAGAACAAGTGGTGCCAGATGCCAGAGGGGGTGACTGGGAGACAGCCTTGGAATACAGAGAACTTCTCTGGCAACTAAGGCTGAACGCCAATAGACCCCCAGGCATGAATGACACCATCAATATCATCAGCGTTCTTAAAAACAAAATGGCACGCTTGTGAGGTTCTTGGGTTTTAGACAATGTCACTACACATTGTATATATATTTTTAACTGTTTTTTTAGATATTTATTCATTGTAATTACTTTTTAACAATACAAGAATATATTTACATTTTCTTAAACCATCTAACAAATTCTCTTAGTTTAACATTCTTAAACAATTTCAATGTTCTTTAATTTAATCTTATTTTTATTGTAGTGACATTATTTTATTCAATCCTGTTTTTGGTTGTGGCACTGTTTTATTCAATTCAAGTTTTTAACATACTACTTTCCAGCGACACCCTTGGCTTGGAGATGTTTTTTAATTGCATTCTCCTTTAATTGTATCATTCAGTTGTTATACTGAATTGCAATGCTTAATTAATTAAGAAATTTAGTGATTTAGAAATGACTATTTAATGTGGCCATTTGGCTTTTTTAAAATTAACTTGAGGAAGCTCAGCATTAAGCTGAGCGAAAGCGCTTGTTTTGTCCATTTGATGTGAATAAAGATCTCAACTTGGATTATCTTCGCTCTACTTTCATTTTTTGGCTACGAGGTCACTGCACTTGGACTAGTTGGGTTTGCCACTCTGCCTGGATTTTTGTGTTTCTCTGTCACACTTCGGATTTTTTTCATTCATTGAAATTACCCAATATTAGGGCGTTTGGTAGGACATTTATGTTTCCCAGTGTTTCCAGAAATGCAGAATGGGGGTCCTGGGACATGGTGGTGATCTGTAGCAAGCTACAATTTGAATAGCAGTTTTGCCCATTGTTAGTTGTACATGGATGATCTCTGAAGCATCGTGCTGAGCCACTAACCTGGAGGTGTGGGCATCCTTGATGAATATGGATACACCCACGCCTTTTGTATTTCGGCCCGGGTTCTGTGGCCAAAATGTATGGTATGAGTTGTAGTCTGGTAGTGCTGGGGTGCTCTCTGAAGCCTTAAACCGGGTTTCTGTTACTGCACATATATTGATTTTCTCCATACTGAGGAGTGCCTTGAGTGCATGCATTTTGAGGTTTAGACTTCTGGCACTGAGTAGTATTACCCTCAGTTTTTTGTTACTTGTGCTATTTACGGTGGTGGGTTTGTCTTTTGAGCCTTGCCTAAAAAAGGCACTATGGGGGTGGCAAGAGCCTTGGCCAGTATTCGAAAGCCTAAGGGTGACAGGTGCAAGTCATCTCTAGCGAAGCAGCATAGCTTGTCAAGCATGTCATCCCAGATGGACAGACACTGGATCCCCCTTTGAATAACACCAGAAACTTAACCAATTGTTGAAATTGATAATTTTTTCTTTATACCGTGATATATTTCTTGGTGAGGGCAGGATGCTACTCAGGGTCAGGGTCATACCGGCCTGGGCTATGTGATCAGAGAGCTCTTCCATGTCTCTTTTCATGTAGTCCAGGGAGGTACAGATCAGGTCATTCACACCAACATGGACAATGACAGAGTCGTATTTGTACTTGTTCTGGAGTGACCTGAGTGCTTATGTTATGTGGCGGATCCTGGCACCCCACAGGCAGCTAATAGTAACCTTCTCCTCATTCAGCCTAGTGAGTGGGACGTCAGTGTGCCAAGTCACCTATCACTAGTGTGTTGGGTATGTTATTTTGCCTTAAGGGCTGTGATTGTGTGGCACACTGGTTTTGTGAAGTATGTGTTTCATGGTTTGTGTTGGGAGGTGGAGGTGGATGATACAGGATGGACCACTGAACTGCCAACATCCACAGAAGTACTCACATGAAGAATCTTGCCAATGGGACTAGGAGTATGACATAGAACCTAGAGGTCTTAGAACATATCTTGCTGGGGATGTGGGCATATCCAGTAGGACTTGAACTTGTCTCAGGGATGACACACGGTGTGACGGCAAGCATGCTGTTTGAGTGACTGTGTTCAGTTGCGTCCCTACAAACTCTGCTGTCCGCACAGGTGTCATTTCTGACTTCTCCCAGTTTATTGTTATTCCCAAATATCTGAAAATGTGTAACAGATACTGGGTGGCTAGAAACAGTTGATGTCTCGATAGTGCCATTAGGAGCCAATTGTCACCCAGAATCCTGCAGTCTTATGTGAACTGCCACTACCGACATACATTTAGTACACACTTTGGGGTTTGTGGTAAGTCCGATGGGTAGTACTCTGAATTATTAATGACTGGCTACCAGCCAGAAGGGCAGATATCTCCTGGAGCACCTATTGATCTTTATATGATAGTATGCATCCTGGAGAGCTATTGAGCCCTTCTAATCATCCTGGTGCAGCAATGGCAGAATAGACTGAACTGTCACCATGTGGAACTTTGACTTCTTGACATATATGCTCAGGTCCAATACAGGCCTTCGGTCCCCTGTCTTTTTTGGCACCAAAAAGAAGCATGAATAAGTTCCTTATCCTTGTTGATCAGTTGTGACCTGTTGGATGACTCTTTTTTTTCTAGAAGATTTTGACTGGGTGGAATGTCGGGGATATTCTTTCCAGAAGGTGGGGGAGGAAGGAAAAAGGAAATGTAGTAACCTCTGGAAATTATATTTAGCACACAGGAATCATTTGTTAGTTTTGTTCAGACACCTGGGTGCAATGAAAGTCTGTCCCCAACTGTCTCCGTAGTAGAACTGCTGGGGAGCGCTTCAGGAGCACTGATAGGGCTTGTCAGAGAAGGGTTCTCTGAAGGCCTGATTTTGCAGACCCCCTCTGCCCCTAGGACGACATCTGCCATTAAGTCCTTGCCCTCTGCTTCTAGACGTAGAGTCTTCGTTAGTGTCCGGGAAAGAACTCTGAGATTTCCTAGACCACATTTTCTTCCCACTATGCTGGTTCCTTGCAAAATGCGTCTGAGGGGAAGAAAACTTGACCCTACAGCAGACAGTGTCTTTCTGTCTTGCTCACTCTGGGTGAGTGTTTCCTTAACCAATGGTCCAAATAAAGAAAGCCCCTTTGAAGGGGGCATTAGTAAAAGATGCCTTAAAGGGTTCAACAAACCTTCAAAGCTGAAACTAGGCATGTCTCCTAAGGGCTATGACTGACTAAACCGCTTCAGAGATCCCTTCCACGGCACTGGAAATCAACCTCATCAATGAACTGGACAGTGAAGCAAGAGTCGACAGTTGGGGAGAGACCTTATTGAGATCTTCCTCTGACATGCAGTCTGAGAGAGAACTGGTGAGTTCCTTGACGAGGTCCCTCTGAAGACGTGCGAAGTGTGCCAAGTAGTTAAGTGCTATAAATGCAAAGGTTTCTGATGCATAGACGAGCTTCCCATGTCTGTCCAACACCTGAGACTCTTGTTCGGGGGGGGGGGGGTTGGGGGTGGACAGAGAAGTTCGGTTCTGCTAGCTCCTTCTTGGTGGCTGCTGACACTGTTGTGGCATCCACTGGAATACCTTTGGCCCAGTGAGGGTGGTCCAACAGGGGACTGAGAAACTTGTTGGTGCGCTTAGGGATAGGTTCTGTGGTGTCTGGCTCCTTCCAAGCCCGATGGGAGACCAGATCAATAAGCTCATCTGCCATTGGAGTTACCCAAGAGGTAGATGAGCCCATCCTGAATGCCTCCAGAAATACTGAATCCTCAGAATGAGGAGTTTGGGAATACCATCCACCTTTTGTTTTAGGAGCTCTAGGATATCTTCGAAGGAAATATCATTGGGCGACCAGTATCCTCAGTCAAGGACTCCAATGGGAAGTCTACGTGCTTCCTTTTGCACACCCTCTTCTGATGTACCTCCTCTGTGGGATAGCCAAGAGAGGACACGGAAGATGAAGGGACCCCCTGTAGAGGAGTGGGCTGGAGGACATCCTGAAAGGGCTGACCGTGGACAAGACAACTGGGATCAAGGCTCGGACTGGAAGAAGACGGCCTAGGATCCGGGAGGGATGCACCTCTAGGCCTAGAGAATGGCCTCTCTGCCACATGGAAAGCCAACAAACCAGGGGATCTCTCTTTCCCTCCCTTCCTCCTTAGAGCTGAAATAGTCCTAGGAGAAATGGAAGAGATCACCCCAGATTCTCAGCCTCCAGACAACACCAGCCCCGAACTGTCATGAGCCGAAGCTATGAGAGAAAGAGATGGATCCGATCAAGTCAGAGATGAAACCATCCCCACAGAGAAGGAGCCGACACCTTGGGTCTGGGACCCACACTGCTCCAAGAGCCTCAGAGCCGAGTCAGTCTGGGACATTGGCTGAGACAAGGAAAGTACCATCCTTGGCTCCGTCAACACCTCTCTCAAGGTAACCGGATCCTGGGGTTCTGAAGTGAGTGGTCAGATCGGAAGAGGAGCTGCTAGAAAGGGTGATGGGGCTTTCATGGATCCAAGATGGGTCAGAGATTGTAAAAGTACGATCTTGTTCTGAGCCTTGAGCAAACTCCACATCATTCTGTCCATCTTGGAGATATCATCAATAGGTAGTCTACTGGAAAAGGTGACGCAGCTACTGCCCTTGCGGAATGCATCTTAGGTTTAGATTGAAAGACAAGCCCTTTTTATTGTAGACCCAACCTAGGTTTTGAGAATGCTTCAAGCAACCGCTCTTACTTCCTGAACAGTCATTGGGATAGAAATATGTCCGTCTAGCATGTCCTATTTAAATTGCAGGCCATACTTACATCCCTGGAATGGGTAGCTCTAGTCCCATATGATTTACGGATATGCAGCAATTTCATTGGGTATGTGTCTGAGATTGTTCCGTAAGCCAGGCAATAGTCTCCCCTAAGAAGCCTGTACGATACAGAGTACAGTGGCAGGGACTTTAGCTGGTCTATCTAAGGCACGTGCTGGAGTCCCTTGATCTTCTTTGTTAGAAACCTCTGAAGTCTCTCCAATTGCAGCAGGTGCTTTGTATGGTACCTGCCGAATGGGGCGTTATACTCAATTATGGGCTGGATTAGTGCCAAGTATAAAGGGGTTATAACCTCCTTTGCTGTCATGGCAATGCCCTTAATAATCAGGTATGCTCATTGCAAGCCTTCCTTACTTCAGTAGGCACATGGTGGTGGAAGTTAAGGTTGCATTCAACTTGTGATCCCAGTTCCCTTACCACTTTGTGGGTACTTAGGGTATTGTTGTTGATTTGACTGTGTGAAGGGACATTGTTTGTGCCGAAAGGATTGATGATGCATTTCTTTGCATTCAGCTTGAGACTCTGACTAAGATACCAGTCAGTGGTTTGCATAAGACCGTCCTGGAGTATACTGACATCATTTGGGGATTCAATAATTGCACCCAGTTTGCAGCTGTCCACAAACTTGGTCAGCCACAACCCCTTAGTTTTCACCTGAACTTCTGAGAAGTATATGCCAAACAGTAAGAGCCCAGCACTGACCCCTATGACTCCCCACTGGTGACAGGTCTGCTGGTTGATATGGAGTCACCCACTTTGATAATGTGTGTCTGGTTTGTGAGCCAGTTGGCAACCCATCTTACAACAAAGGGGTTTACATTAAGTTTGCTAAGTCTGTCAGTAATGACTAAGTGTGGGATTGTGTCGAAAGCCTTTGCCAAGTCGAGATATACTGTGTTCACAGATTTGCTCTTGTCAATGGCCCTGGTCACATTTTTGAAGAAATTGACCAGATTTAAAAGGCAAGATCTGCCCTTGAAAAAGCTAAATTGTGTTGGATCCAGGTTTTGGAGGTCACCTATGTCTTTATTTATGAGGCCCATAATGATACGTTCCATGGCCTTACAGATGAGGCTGGGTCAGGCTTATGGGTCTGTAATTCCCCAGGTCTGTTGCTAGGCCACTTTGTGGAGAAGAATACCTGTTGCTGTTCTCCATTGTGCAGGAACAAAGCCTGTGGTTAAGCTATGACTAAAAAAGAGTATTTAATGGAGGTGCTAGTTCATGTTTTAACCTGTTTAGAAGACTGTCTGGGATTCTGTATGGTCCCACAGAGGCTGTTTTTGCCCTGGACAACGGTTTAATGACCTGCTCTTCAGATACGTAGGGTGGGGGTGGGGGGGGGGAGGTTTGTGATAACTTTGGAGGGGATAAGGGAGTGACATTTTCACCACACCTATCTGCTAGCAGGTTTGCTATCTCTGATGGGTCAGTGTGTGTGATATTATTAGTTACTAGTTCTGCACAGGTTTGGGTCCTATCTTTTAGGCTATGTAATTAGCTGTAAAAGGCCTTATGGTTATCCTTGGCTGTGCTTGTTAAGTTTTTCTCAAAGAAGCCCTTAGTGGACTTAACAAGTTGTCTTATTTGCCTGTTGAGGCTGAGGAGGGTGGTCTTCCATTGTTGGGCCCTTGCCTTTGTTTTCTTGGACAGCAACTTTCTGCATTTATTGTAAAATTTGTTGATGCTGGATATCCATTGTCACTGCTCGTTTATAGTTGGGGCTTCAGCTTTGATTCTTTCTGGTGCAGCCAAGTCTATACATTTATGCAAGTGATTGTACAGGGCTTTAATGTAACTTTTGGTGCAGTTACCACTTCCATCTGGGGGTGGGGCTTGGAATGCATTTATACCTTCACCTAGGAGGGCAGAGTTTGCCTTGCTGAAGTTTTTTAGTCTGATTTCACCCTTTGTCAGTTATAGTGTTAGTGCCAACTCGAAGGTCAATGATTTGTGGTCAGATTTAACTAATGAGGGTCCGACAGTTGCGGCAGTGCATCTGTTTGATATGTTAGTGAGGACCAGACCTAGTATGTTTGTTCCAGGGCATTTGAGTCAAAGTCAAGGAACTTTTGCGCTAGCAAATTGAGGCTAGAGTAGGTTTCCCAGTTGATGGTGGGATAATTGAAATCTCCCATAACCAGAGTGTTCGGTAATATCTGGATTGACTCCAGTTTGGTCAAGTAAGCTTTATGCACGTTATGACCCATGGAGTGGGATCTATAACTGGTTATGACTTGAATGAAAGTCTTACCCACCGTAACCTGAACTTGGAGTAACTCCATGTAGTTGTCCAGTCTAACTACACTGGAGGTGACTTTTCCTCTAATATAGACAGAAACACCATCTCCTTTGGTTCTCACACATTCCTTTTGTGGTCTGAAGGTGTGGAACGCATTGTAGCCTTGCAAGGCTGGGGCACTTTCTGAGGCCTTGAACCAGGTTTCTATGACTTCACAGACATCTACTGCTTCCAATGATAGAAGTGCTTCCAGGGTATGCAGTTTTTGGTTTAAGCTCCTAGCATTTAGCAGCATGATCCTTATTTTGTTAAGATTGGCAAATTTCATGTCAGTAAGTTTGTTTTCGAGACCTTGCCTAAAAAAGGCACTATGGGGAAGGTTAAGAGCCTTTGCCAGCAGACAAAAGCCTATCAGTGCCAGGTGAAAACCATCTCTGGCAAAGCAGAAAGGTTTATTGACCACAGCTTCCCAGGCTGACAGGAATTGGATCCCCTTTGAATGACACCAAAAACTAAGCCAATTATTAAAATCAGTCATTTTCTGTTTATACTGTGGCATCATTCTAGGTGAGGGTGGTATGCTGCTCAAGGCTAGGGACATACCTGCCTGGGAAACATACTCAGAGAGCTCAGTCATGTCTCTCTTTATATAGTGATGTGAGGTACTTCTCAGGTCATTCATTCCAACATGAACTATGACAGAGTCATAATGGTACTTGTTGCTGAGAGACCTGAGTGCATGTGTGAGCTGACGAATCCTAGTACCAGACAAGCAGTTGACCGTGACTTTCTCCTTGTCCAACCTGGTGAGTGGGACATCCGTGTGTCTCACTATGGAGTCTCCAATGACAAGAAAATTTGTTTTTTGAGAGTTCCGCCTTACAGGCTTGGTAGGTGAGACACACTGGTGTTACTATGTGTCATGGGTGCTGTGGGAAATGTGTTAGTTGTATTACTCTTGTGTTTTGGAGGTCTCTGGTGTTTTGGTAAGTTTTGTGGGAGAACCTCTGCATATGCTGATTTTTGTGTTGGATGTGTACTATATGTATGAGGAGTGGTACTATGTGCATGAGTAGTGATGGATGGGTTGACAACCTTCAGTGCTACTGTTGTGCGAGAGAGCATGGATTAAACATTCTTGGTGTAGATACATCTCTCGCACTCTGCACTAGAGTGAGTTATTAGTAGTGGGTTGACACTATACATGAGGCAGTTGCTACACTGCCTCGAGACCCAAGTCAACAAGCTTGGCAGGAGAAACAAGGGTAGTCCAACTGTCCATAATGCTAGGTTAAAGACTGTTCTCACAAAGGGGGGGGGGTTCAGGATCGATCAAGGAGGAGCTCAGTAGATGGATATTTCCGCCAAGGTTTTTTTTTTTTTTTGCTAGTGGTTTTAATAGGATACAGCTCACTAGCAGTATTTCTTGGACTGGAAAAGTACTAAGGATGAGGGCTACAGTAATGTGCTATAGCTGTATCAAAGGGAAAATTGTTGAATTTATCTGTCCGGCTATGACGCACAACTGCTCGGCAGTGTGAGATGGGCAAACAAGCAGAAACCTGCTCAAATGCAAGGCTTAAACACTAGAAGCTAAAAATTTGAAAAAAAAAATTAAAAAGGTTCAAAAGGACCAATGAGGATGCTTACTCCAAGCCCTAGACCAACCACCCTTCACCAGACAGGTTCCAATCAACACACTTCTCTCACTAGAGTACAGAAGGGTACTTTCTATCTTCTATGTATGTTACTAGCTGGGGGAGAAAGATTTTCTCTCAGTAAGAGGAGGAGGAGGAGTACAAAAAAGGCAAAATCTGCCAGAGAAACACAAAAAAGGATACTGAAACTCTGAGGCCTCAATGACATGACCAAATACTTCACATAGCAAATGAGATCTGGGGTACTGAGATGGAGTTCAAGGAATTAGGGCTAGGGAAGGAGTCAGAGCCCTTGAACCAAAAAGCTTCAGAATCGGTGCTGAGGTAAGATTTGACAACCCATAGCTGAATCGGATGAAAGTAAATAACACTGGATCAAAAGTCATGTACTTACCATAATGCTAGATCAGTGCTGTCTTCTTCCTTCCTCCTCAGCTGACTGGTTACTGGAGCCCTATAAAAATAAAGCCAACAGCTTTCAGACATTTGATCTAAGGCTCATACTCCTTCCCCCTGCTCATAATTCTCCTCCATCATCACAATACCTCAGATCAAGTTTGCCTGTTTAAAACCAAAAAGTTTCACTAAATAGCGCAAACATATGGGCAGAACATACAAGGAAAACAACAGTTTCAGACTATAAGTAAGACTAGGCTCTGGAAAGGTCCACTGCAGTCAATCAACAGCCCAAGAAAAGTGACACTTTGGCAGTGGGATAGAGGGAGAAAAGTTAAGGGGAATGAAATGAGATAACATAGATCTAGTGTTATGATAAGTACATAACTTTCATATCTGATGTTGTCTCTTCCATCTGCCTCAACTGATGGGGCAGGGTCTCCAGGAACCAAAAACCCCAGGAGGTCTCATAGAAAGATATGCCAGAGAATGGTGGTGCCAAATGACGCCCAAGACCCGGACTGTTAATCCAATTTGTAATGACATATGAATGTATTTACCATGGACCAAGTGACAGCATCACGAATATCATCAAAAGGAACTCTAGAAAAGAGGGCTGTGGAGGTTGCAGCTGCTCTAGTAGAATGAACTTCAGGATTGTGACCTAATAGCAGCTCTTTAGCTTTATAAACAAAAGCAGTACAATGAGACAGCACCTCAACAGGGAGAATTTAGATATGACATCTCCCAAATTAGCAGGAGAAAAGGAAGTTAAAAGTTAGGCAGTTTTCCTAAAATTATTACTATAGTGTAACTGGAATTGTAACTGATGATTAACATCCACCAAATGCAAGGTATACTACCCTTCACCGCTAAAATTAGAAAAGCATACTGGTACGTTAACAGTCTGATTCAAAATAAAGTCAGAAGTCACCTTGACTTGTCTGAAGAGACACCCTATCTTTGTGTAATATCAAATAAGAAAGTTTGTAAGAAAGAGCTTGGAGCTCTGAAATCCATCGCACTGAGGTGATTGACAAGAAACAGCTTTCTGTAAGAAATAAACTTTAGTTCTGCTGTAGCTGCTGGTTAAGGGGGTGCTTTGTTAACACCTGGTGTAAGATGGTAATATCCCAAGGTGGGTCAGGGTCTCCCAGAGGAGGGTGAAAAAGAAATGTACTCCTCAAGAAAGCCTTAGATAATTTCAGAGATGCAACAGGAGTATGATCCCCCTCCTATGTGAAAGTCAAAGATAACTGCCATTTAAACATTGACATTAGAGTAGCTAACATCTTCCCACAGCAGACTTGCTAAGAAATCTAAAACAGAAGGAAGTGGAGCTAAAAAAGGTTTCATGTCCCCTGAGTAAGCTCAGATGAAAAATCTCTTCCACTTGTTACTGTATATCTTCCTAGTAGAAGGTCTCTGCGAGGATGTCAAATGTGAAGGACGGGGATGAAAACTTTTGAGTTTCTGGCCATCATTGGAATTGGAGAAACCATGCAGTTAGTTTCAGAGCTTTTACATCCAGATGAAACTTGCTGGACAGGTGAGAAATCAGATCTGGAAGAGGTTACAGTACCCAGGGGAGGGTGTACTAATTAAGGCCACAGAAAGAAGAACCATACCTGGCAAGGACAAAAGGGAGCAATGAGAATCACCATTGCCATTGCACCACATGGCTTTCTGAAGGAACTCTGGTATGAAGGGAATAGGTGGATAAGCAAGGAAAAGACCCAGAGGCCAAGTGTGGATCACAGCATTCCTCAGTGACTCCTTCTTCTTGGGAATTAGGGCAAAGTAGTTGCTGCATTTAGAGTTGGAAGGGGGTAAAACAATAATTTCAGTACAACTGCCCCAGTGGCTGAAAATCTTTGACTACTGACAGAGAGACCACTTGTGAGGCAGTAGAAAGGACCTGCTGAGCCTATCCACTAAAACACTGGCTTTCTCTGGGATATGCAATGCAACCAGAAAGCACCAAGAAGATATCGCCCACTGCCAAACCCTTCTCGACATAATGGATACAAGCATGTTCCCTCTAGTTTGTTGATGTACCTGACCACTGATATATTGTCTGTCTGAATCAAAATCTCACCCCTGGGGTGGGAGTCTCGGGAATCCTGCAACAGTAGGAGGACAGCCCTCATCTCCAGTACACTGATATGAAGGCTGTCTGCAACTGAAGTCCACATGTCTTGGACCTTCTTTCCTTCAAATGCCCCACCACCACCACTACCAGAGAAGGGCAGTATCAGCTTCCAAGATGGCTGCACACTGAGTAATACCTTAATTATAGCTCTCTCAATGTGAAAACATAAACTCAGTAGAGCAGGCCGGTACACTTGTGTTTACGGGTAAATTTCATTAACTGGCTAGTAAGTGTAGAGCCTGGATGCCAGGAAAAAAGAAATAGAGGACCTGAAAAAATCAGCTAGGAAAAAGTGAGGAAGAAACCCTGACTGGGAAAGTTCTGCAGCTGTTCAGCTAAAAGCAATGCAACCTCCACACGTGAATTCCAGTAACCTACAGGAAGATATAAGGCAACTGCACACAAACTTGGTTAAAATAAATGAAACACTGATGGAGTATATCAACACAAACAACAAAAGTTTGGAAAAAATGAAAGAAGCTTTAAAAGATATTCAGATGAAGTGATAAAGCTGAAAAAATCAGACGTCAAAATGAAGAAAAGGCTGGTTGAATATGAGACTGCTTAGGAACAGATGTTTTAAAAAAATAGAATTACAGGATAAAGCATGTAGGGAAAACCTGATATTTTTGGCTATACCAAAAAGTTGGAAGCAACAGACTGCTTTAACTTTATGAAAACACAAATAAGCAACTGGACTGGTATTCCACAGCAGGAGTTGTTAGTTGAAAGGGCACATTGTGTGTATGCTCCAAACCAGCTATGAGAAAGCAACCTAGACCTTTAATAGTAAAGATGCAATTCTACCAGCAGAAGGGGTTGTTTTTGACAAAACTGTGGCAAAAGGACAAAACACTAAAAGTGGGAGACAGCAGAGGGTTTGTGCAGAATGATTACTCATTGTATACCAGACAGAAGAGAAGCAAATTTATTCCACTATTCAGAGAATGTTGAGACACAGGTGTGAGATTCATAATGCTGTACTCAGCTGTCTTCAAAGTATTCTTCCCTGGAGGGTCAAAATAATTTTTGATCAAGTACATGCTAAACAGGAAATACAAAAGTTTGTTCAACAAAGAGTGAGCTGTGAAACAGAAAACGATTCTGCTTCTTGTTAATCAGGTAATAAATACCACCGAGAGACTGTACCTGTGAAACTTTTTCCAATATTTCAACGGAAAATGTTGGACTGAAGGAAGGGAGCATGAGAGTTGACAAGCACAATAGACAGTACGTTGGAAATGAAGCTGAGACAGGATTGGGGAGATGGAGATGAACAGTAACACTGTGGGATTACAATACAATAGTTACATGTGTGAAATATGACAGAACAAGAAAATCTGTAACTATTGGACTTTTCAGAATCTGTTGGTCTAGTGGGGGACTCAAAAGCATATGCCCTACTTCATGTCATTAATGTTCAAAAATTGCTGGGGAAGGGGGGGGAGAAAGTTAACTATAAATAATTTATTTTCTTACTAGGTTCATAGGTTGGTACTAGTATATCGGCCCTAGGGCCTATACAAGCCTAGCCATAACAATTCCCTGGCTATTTCTTCCCACATTATTTACTTCCCTAGACCCCTATCTAGCAGGGAGACTGACGTGATCCCTGGGGTGAATTTCCTTTCTCCCATCCAATCATCAAGGTTCCTTTTGAAGAGGGCCAAAGAGGCACTCTGCTTGACATGTATGGGCAGTCTATTCCAGAGTCTGGGGAGTCTCTGGGTCAGGAGCCTATCCCTCCAACATTTTTTGTTTATTGTGATGACAAGGTTTAGATCCCTGGAGCATGTGGCTCTGAGGGATTGGGATTTCTTTTAGTGTAGCATGTCCAACAGCTCTGGGTTTGACATGGCCTTGTATGTTAAGCATAGATCGCCTCTGAGTAGACGATATACGAAAGAGTATAGCTGGAGTTTTTTAAGGCGGTCAGTGTACAGCATCTGCTTTAGGCCTGTGATTCTTTTAGTGAGGTATTTCTGCTGCCTTTCCAGTTGTTGCACATGTCTTGAGAGGTACATACCAAACGGGGTGCTGTATTCTATAATGGGTCTAATGAGGGATGAGTACAGTGGGATAATGACCTCCTTTTTTCTGGATGAAAAGCCCTTAGTGATGAGGTGTGCCACATAGAAGGATTTTCTGACTGTTGTGGCGATGTGGTTATCGAAGGTGAGGCTACTGTCCACCTGTGTCCCTAAGTCTCTTATCACACTTTCGGTGTTTAGTGTACTGCCACCTATGTGGTAATTCACGGTTACATGTTTTTCCCCCCAAAAGGATAACTATACATTTCTTGGTAGTGCGCTTGAGCCCATGAATCTGGCATCAAGAATCTGTTTCTGTAAGGCCCTTTTGTAGAATATCCACATCATTTGGGGATTCAATAATGGCTCCCAGTTTGCAGTCATCTGCAAATTTTGTTAGCCAGAGTCCCTTAGTGTTGGCCTGTACTTCAGAGAAGTAGATGCCAAACAAAAGCGGTCCCAGTACTGAACCCTGAGGCATTCCACATGTCACTTGTCTGGAGCTGGATTTGGAGTCGGCAACTTTTACAGTGTGGCTTCTGTCAGTAAGCCAGTTAGCAACCCATCTGTAGCATAGAATAGACCGAGGCCTGCTGAATCTAGCTTTGTTTGTATGCTTGTTTGCTTGTTATTTCCCTGAAACGCTAATTCCACCTAAAATGTGGCTTTTCAGCGCTTCTGTGGATCCCTAGTGATATCTGCATTGCTTACTGTACTTATTTCCTTGTTTCACTTGAAAGAAAGTTACTGTTTGTCGTTTTTGCATTTAAGTTACCTGTAACACATTGCATTTAAGTTACCTGGCACTTGCTCACTAAAGCAATTATATAAGTCAGCACTAAAAAATTAAAAGCACTACACCCTCACAAACTCCCTTGAGTACCTTGTTCCCCATTGGCCCTTTTTTCAATTATAAAGGAATTCCCAATACTATTCTAGCATGTCCAAAGGTCAGTTGTCAATCTCCTCTCCGGTCCACCTGGTGAATCTGGGAATCTTGAGGCAATGTTACAACTGCCTCATGTACACAGACAACCCTCTCCTCCTCCCAACAAATTCCAACACATGTGAGAGATGCAACCATACAGCCAAACTGGAGGCTAAGCTCTCTCAACTCAGTACTGGTGTAACCAGTCAGGAGGAGAAGGAAACCACACTCACTACAATTCCAGTCTCACATAGACCTACCACGACAGCAAACCAAACACATAAACACACAAAAACATACTTGGAGGCTCTAAATAAAAATCTGCCTAAGCAGCAGAGACCTCCAAAGCAGACACCCAAGCAACCGCTACCCCAAAACAAAACACGTGCAAAACATAGCTCACAAAGCCAGTGTGCCGAACAGTCACAGCCCTTAAGGCTAAACAACTCACCTGATACACTTGTAATAGGTGACTCTATCGTCAGGCACACTGACGTCCAGCTCACCAGGCTGAACAAGGAGAAGGTCATGGTGAGCTGCCTGCCGGGTGCTAGGATCCGCCACATAACACAAGCACTCAGGTCACTACAAGGCAAGTACAAATATGACTCTGTCATTGTCCATGCTGGTGTGAATGACCTGAGACGTACCTCCCTGGACTACATGAAAAAAGAAATAGAGAAGCTCTCTGAGCATGTAGCCCAGGCCGGTATGACCCTGACCTTGAGTAGCATCTTACCCTCACCAAGAATGATGCCACAATATGAAGACAAGATGATTAATTTCAACAATTGGCTTAAGTATTGGTGTCATTCAAAGGGGATCCAATGCCTGTCAGCCTGGGATGACATGCTTCGCTAGGGACGGCTTGCGCCTGTCACCCCTGGGCTTTCGAATATTGGCAAAGGCTCTTGCTACCCCCATAGTGCCTTTTTTAGGCAAGGCTCAAAAGACAAACCCACCTCCATAGGTATCACAAGGGATAAGAAAATAAGAGTAATGCTACTTAACGCCAGAAGTCTAAACCTCAAGATGCATGCACTTGAAACTCTCCTTAGCATGGAGAACATCGATATCTGTGCAGTAACAGAAACGTGGTTCACGGCTCCCGAGAGCACCCTAGCACTACCAGGTTATAGCTCATACCATGCTTTTCGGCCCCAAAACTTGGACCGAACCAGAAAAGGAGGGGGAGTATCAATATTCGTCAAAGATACCCACACCTCCAGGTTGGTGGCACAGCACGAAGCATCAGGGACTATCCATGTGCAACTAACAGTGGATAAAACTGCCTTCCAGTTTATAGCCTGCTACAGACCACCCTCCCAAACCCAGGAACCCCACTCGGCCTTCCTGAGAACACTGAAAAATATGAAGGTCTCTCCAAACACCATTATATTGGGCGACTTCAACTACCCAAACATAGACTGGGAGCACTACTCTAGCTCCAACACCCTAGCTCAAAGGTTCCTAGAATTTATAAACTCAAATGCTATGGAACAACTTGTTACCACTCCCACAAGAGGGGAAAACATACTGGACCTGATCATCACCAGCATGGGGACTCTATGCTCCAGACCAGAAGTGTATCCCTCACTGGTAAGATCAGACCATAAACTAATCTCACTGGATATTCACATCCCGACCCCACCCCCTGCCCAGAAAACCACAGTGAAAAACTTCTCTAAAACAAATTTCACGCTCCTCAAAACCGAGGTGGAATCCTTCAAAGCCCCTGGGCCTGTGGAAAACACAGCCCAGACTGCAGAATCCTTTATAAACGCATTCTATGAACACCTTCAGGAATGAATGGATCATGCAATCCCAAATAAAACCAAGACCCAATCCTCCAAAGGCAGACGTCCTGTCTGGTGGACCCCAGCCATAAACAAACTATACAATAGAAGGAGGAAGCTACTACATGATAGAGCAAAATCCCAAAAAGGGAAGGCATCTCTGATCAGTGTTAGCAAAAAACTAAGGGCACTCATAAAATCGTCTAAGGCCAGCTTCGAGAGAAAAATTGCACAGGACACTAAGGATAATCACAAGGCTTTCTTTAGTTATGTTACGAACCTGGGTGGGAATTCCCAGATATGCTCAGAATTAGTCCAAAATGACAAAAAAATACACCGAACCCACAGACATTGCTAACATCCTAGCTGACAGGTCCAGCGCAAACTTCTCCCCCCCCCCACCAAAAGGGCGAATATCTATCCCAGCAGAGTACTGCACCCCTGACATCTCAGATGCTCAGGTAAGAGCCGCCCTCTCCAAAGCAAAAAACACAGCATCAATGGGACCAGACGGTGTCCCGGGCTGCGTCCTACATGGACTCCAAGAAGAGCTAAACCCAAAGATAAAACTACTGTTCAATCTCAGCCTTACCACAGGATATGTACCCAAAGAGTGGTGTACAGCAACAGTGGTCCCTCTCCACAAAGGGGGTGCCTCAACGGATCCTGGAAACTATCGCCCCATAAGCCTGACTAGCTTGGTCTGCAAAGCTATGGAAAGGATCATCATGGACCTCATAAATAAAGCTATTGGGGACCTACAGACACTGGATCCTACCCAGTTCGGCTTTGTTAAGGGCAGATCCTGCCTCTTAAACCTGGTTAATTTCTTTGAAACAGTCACCAAGGCCATTGACGAGGGGAAGGTAGTCCACACAGCCTACCTGGACCTCGCAAAAGCCTTCAATACAATACCCTACTCGGGCATTATAGATAAGCTCACCAGCTTAAATATAAACCCCTATGTCACTAGATGGGTTGCAAACTGGCTCAAGGACAGAACCCACATGGTTAGAATTGCTGGAGCCATGTCAGACTCCAAACCAGTTACAAGTGGCGTCCCACAAGGCTCAGTCCTGGGACCTCTCTTGTTCGGTATATATTTCTCGGAGGTACAGGCCAACATGGAAGGACTGTGGCTGACCAAGTTCGCAGATGACTGCAAACTGGGCACCATAATCGACTCTCCAGCCGACACAAGCATCCTCCAAAAGGGCCTCATAGAAACAGACAACTGGTGCCACAGCCATGGCCTCAAGCTAAACGCCAAAAAGTGTATAGTTATCCCCTTTAGCAAAAACAAAGTCCCCACAAATTACCACACAGTTGGTAATCCATTAAGTACGGAAGAAGTAATTAGGGACCTGGGGTCCCAAGTTGATAGCAATCACTCATTTGACAACCACGTGGCCAAAGTGGTTAGAAAAACATTTTATATAGCCCACCCAATCATGAAGGGATTCACATCTAGATCAGGGGAGGTCATCGTGCCTCTTTACTCATCCCTTATCAGGCCCATAATTGAGTACAATGCCCCTTTTGGGATGTACCTTACCAGACACCTGCAGCAACTGGAAAGACACCAAAAGTACCTCACCAAGAGGATCAAAGGGCTCAAACAGATGCCATATGCTGCCCAGTTAAAGAAACTCCAGCTCTACTCAGTGGCATACCTCCTGCTCAGAGGCGATCTGTGCCTGACGTATAAAGCTATGTCCAATCTGGAATTAATGGACATGCTGCACCTCAGAAAATCCAAATCCCATCGAGCTACACGCTCGAGAGACTTGAACCTCAGCACTGAAATAAATAGGACATGCTGGAGGGACAGATTCATAACACAGAGGCTCCCTTCACTTTGGAATAAAATCCCAGTCCAGGTTAGGCAGAGTCCCTCATTGACTATCTTCAAGAGGAGTCTTGATAAGTGGATGGGGGATCGTAGGTTTACCCTGGGTATCACTTCTGTGTCACTGTTAGACAGAGGCACAGTATACTAACCTCGAAAAACGGCATAGCAAAATTAATTTAAAATGGGTGGCGAAAGCCAAACACACCCTGGCTAGGCTTATAAATGCCTTAGGGCAGATAGCCTAGTATGAACCTATGAACCTAAGTGACGTAGGGATTAATGCCCAGCTTAGTAAGTCTATCTATGATTCCAGAGTGGGAGATGGTGTTGAAGGCCCTGGCAAGGTCCAGATAGGATGTGTGGACTGCCTTACCCTCATCCACGGCTCTGGAGACTGATTCGAGGAAGTCAATTAGGTTCAGGAGACAAGACTGGCCCTTCACAAATCCAAACTGGGTGGGGTCCAGTGTTTGCAGATTGCCAATGTCTTTGTTTATACGTTCCATGATAAATACGTTCCATGGCCTTGCAGATCAGGCTCGTCAGACTGATGGGGTGGTAGTTCCCGGGATCCAAGGTGGATCCCCCCCTTGTGGAGTGGGATAACTGTAGCTGTGCATCACTCAGTGGGCACGAAGCCTGAGGTGAGGCTATGATTAAACATGACACTTAGGTGAGGTGCCAGTTCATTTTGTAGTTCATGTAGTACACAGCCCAGGATGTCATCTGGTCCCAAGGATGCTGTATTCTTAGCTTTGGAGAGTGCCTTTTTTTTTACCTGTGTGGCTATTATTACCGGAATCTGGCAATCTTCCGGTATTGAGATGGGCCATTTAGGGGGTGAGAGGGGGGTGAAGTTGGCACTGGATTGATCTGCCAGGATATTGGCAATATCCTTGGGATCCGTATATTTAACGCCATTCTGTTGTAGCTCAGAGCAGATCTGAGCATTGCCATCTAGATTTTTGACATAGTTATAGAATGTCTAGTGGCTGTCTTTGGAATCTTTGGCAATTTTATTTCCGTAACTAGCTTTGGAGGATTTTATGAGGGATCGCAGCTTCTTACTGAGGCTGGTAAGGGAGTTTTTTGCATCCTGGGATTTTCCTCTTTTCTGCAACAGTTTCTTCCTTTTGTTGTAAAGTTTGTTTATGGCAGGGGACCACCAGATTGGCTTTCTTTTTTTGGAGGAGAGCATCTTGGTTCTATTTGGGATGTCACAATTTATGCATGAATAGATGTGCTCGCACAGTACATCAGTGTAGGATTCAGCAGTCAAACTTTCAGTTCTCGTCTGCATTGGTGTCATGAAGTTTGTCAATTCTGACTTGAGTAGCATGAAGTTGGCTTTGGAGAAGTTTTTTATAGAGGTTTCCCTACTGGGGGGTGGGGGTGGGATGTGGATGTTAAGGGTGATTAGCTTATGGTCAGACCTGACCAACAAGGGGGTAACCATAGGTGTGGAGCATCGATTTCCATGTTGGTAATGACCAGGTCTAGGATATTGGAGCCCCTGATGGGACTATGGATTAGTTGATCCAGGCACTGGAATTTATGAATTCCAAGAACTGTTGGGTAAAGGTGTTGGTACACGAGTAGTTTTCCCAGTTAATGGCAGGGTAGTTGAAATCACTCAGTATTAAGGTGTTTGGTTGTATCTTAATATTTTCCAGTATGTTTAGAAAGGTGTAGTGAGAATCTTGGGGCATTCCTGGTGGTGTGAATATCCTTGGTGAATATGGACACTCCTCCACCTTTAGTGTTTCGGTCCTGATTTGGTGGCCGAAAAGTGCGGTAAGGGTTGTAGCATGGTATTGTAGGGGTGGTCTCTGGAGCCTTGAACCAGGTCTCAGTTACTGTACAGAAATCAATGCTCTCCGTTTTTAGGAGTGCCTCGAGAGAGTGCATTTTGAGGTTTAGACTTCTAGCACTGAGTAGCATTACCTTCAGAATTTGCTGCTTGCACCTGTTACGGTGGTGGTTATGTCCTTTGAACTTTGAGTAAAAAGGGCACTATAGGGGTGGCAAAAGGCTTAGCCAGTAACCTGAATCCCAGGGGTGACAGGTGCAGACCATCTCTGGCAAAGCATCGTGGTCTGTTGATCATGTCGTCCCAGGCAGACAGATACTGGATCCCCTTTGAATGACACCAGAAGCTTAGCAATTGCTGAAGTCAACCATTTTGTCCTTATATTGTGGTATCATTCTGGGCGAAGGCATGATGCTACTCAGGGCTAGGGTCATACCTATATTTATGGTGTATGGTTTTCTACGCATGTTATAAACTAAAGTTTTCTCCGTTATTTTTTTTTTTTAAAGTATAGTGGGAATGTAAAGAGTTGCTGCTGTTTTTTTTTTTCTTTTCTTTCTCCCCTCTCTCTTTGTTCTTGTTCAGTTTTAAGAAATGTAGGCACTGCAATGAAAAAGCCCTGGCTAAAAGAGTATGACAAAATAAAAATTAATGTGCTTTTTCTCATTCTTGCTGGGGAAATAACTGGATTAAGGACCTTAGACTGATTTAGTAACAAGTTTTAAGAGTAAGCAAGTAAATGAAAAAGAATATTGAATATTATGAGTTTTTTTACTAGCAAATATGTGTATGATCAGTAGCAATTCTGCAGCTGGTCTTTGTGTTTCCATGGAAAAAATATGAAAAAGAGAAACTGGCTGCCTGGTTTTCATGTCTCCATGGAGACAATCTGATAAAGAGAAACTGGTTACAGGCTGGTAGAGAGTGATTGGCTAAAGAAAAAAAACTGAGAAGAGAAATTGCTAGGACATAATGTTCTCTGAAAGCATTCGGGAGAGCTATAAAGGAAAGACAAACCCGATTAGCACCTAACAGAAACATAGGCTGCACCATGAGTCTAAGCAAGTTGAACCTTTTTTTTAGGTTAATTCAAGTCTGTATGTGGCTGTCAGTTGGGACGTTTGTTCCTATTAGGAGGGTAAAACTTCAGTGTTTGAAGATGTACATAGGTTTGTGTGTTTTTTTTTTTTTCAATAAACACCTTCATTAAATTATCACATATGACACAGGCAATCTTCCATTTATATAAATGAAAAACAAACACTGACACCACTTTAGTTGTAAACATTATACATCACAGACACCATTGAAAAAACTGTAGTTCCAAACATTATACATCACTTATAATCTATCCAGGCACTGTCAGTTAAGCATTATATGGCTCATTCAAATCCTGCCTCTTAAACCTTGTTCCTTCTCTGCATATGTTGTTCCCATAATTCCCATTTTTTCTATGTAGTTTTTTCTGTCGAGATCAGAATTACAGTTGTTTTATCTCTGTTACTATATTCACTACTTCTAGCAAATTTGGTCTAGACTTTGATTTCCATTTTCTAGTAATTGCTTTGGCAGCCGCCATAATTAGACTCGGCAAGGTTTTACTATGTCTAGGCAATTCCAATTCTGTATCAGAGCTCAAAAAAATCATCATCCCAGTCAATCCAATCTGCTCACCCAGAATCTCCAACAGAGCGGTTCACAGGGAATCCCTAAAGTCTGCCAGCTCATTACACTCCCACAAAATATGTTCCCAACCACTTCTTTCTTGACCATCACACCTCCAACATTTGCTATCCACTTGAGGAAAAACTCTTTGGAATCTACTTGGGGTATATACATAGGTTTGTGTGTTAGTATTAAGTTAATAGTTTTAGCAGGTATTGGGGGGGGGGGGGTTGGTTCTTTGACAGCTTTCAATAAACCAAAACGTTTTGTAAGATGTGACATAGGCTCAAATGGATATCACAAGAAACAACTATATAAAAGTTCAACTTCAACCTATCAAACCATGTATGGACGTAACACAAAAGCTAGAAAAAAAAGTTATGTATTTACCATAACGTTCCATATGAGTTGTTCTTCTCGCCTTCATTCTTACTGATGGGGTTCAGAGCCAATCCTCAGCTCCGAGTCAGCCAATTTGCAAATATCAAGGTCTCTAACAGCTCGAGGCCAAAACTCTATCCCACAATGCACCTCTACCTTCCCCAGATCTTTTTTGCTGCCAACTAGTGGTAAATCTAAAACAGATTTCGAAGGAAATCATACAGACAACTAGTGAGAGGAAACTCCTCAGAAGAACCAAAACCAACGTAGAGCCTCTCTCGAACTTCCAGACATTGGATGGGGGTAGGTGGGTGGGTCGTAAGAATGAAGGTGAGAAGAACAACTCACATAGAATGTTATGGTAAGTACATAACTTCTTTATGTGAAGTTGTTCAATCCCGCCTTCATTCTTACTGATGGGTTGCGTCCCCAGCACCACAATCTTGGGTGGCTCACGGGAGTACCTGCCTAAGAACAGCAGAATCAAATGAAGCCCTGTCCCTAGAGGCCATGTCTACTTTGTAATGAGTTATGAAGGTATGTGGCCTTGACCATGTGGCAGCTGCACAAATAGAATCAATGGGTAGTCTGGCCAAAAAGGCTACGGAAGTAGAAACAGCTCTGGTTGAATGGGCCTTGACTTTGTTCTCTAAATAAATGTCTGCCTCGTGGTATATAAAGGATACACAATCAGAAAGCCATTTAGATAAGGTAGATTTAGATACCACTGCAACTTTCTTGGAATCTGAGAAGGAGACAAACAACTGATCAGCTCTTCTATGGTCTTTTGTCCTGTCTAAATAGAAATGAAGTTGTCTATGGATGTCAAGCTTGTGAAGCATATATTCCAACTGATTAGTGTGATTGGGAAAGAAAACAGGTAATTCAATTGCTTAATTAAGGGTGTACTTTGAACAAATTTTGGGTAAGAATGAAGGGTTCGTCCTGAGGAAAACCCCATCTTTGTGGAATATCAAATATGGGTGCTTAACTGAAAGGGCTTGCAACTCCGAAATTCTACGTGCGGATGTAATGGCCACCAAGAAAATGGTCTTCCAAGAAAGATATTTCAGCTCACAGGAAGAAGCAGGTTCAAAGTGTGGAAGAATAATCTTGGATAGGACTAAATTCAAATTCCATGGAGTGGTAGGTGATCTAATCGGTGGCTTTAGATGCATCATATCTTTCAAACAAGCCTTCACCATCTTATGGGACATAATACCATTCCCTGATTCACCTATATTTATTTTATTTATTTATTTTACATTTGTTAACCGGGCTAGTCTAGCTGGATATATTTCCATTTTCAGTAGAGGTCTGGGGAGAAAAGCTCCAGCAAAATAAAAAAATTAAAAATGTTGTTACATGGTAAATAAAAGGATTTAAAAAAGTACAACAAGTAATAATAACATACTGAAGATATTTACACTTGAAAAAGCGACAATAAAAAATGTAGCACAGTACAATTCATAAGGAATTTTACACATCAAAAGTAGAAATATTTCAGCAGTATGTTGATTAGAGTTCAAACAATAACAGTCTTGCTTGCATGAATTAGCTTTAAAATGTTAGTAAGTTTATTTGGAAGAGGAAGTATCAGTAGTGAAAGTGGGTGGTTAGTCAGGGTTGCTACAAGGGCATAACCAGTGCGTTTTGAGGTGTTTTTTGAGTTTTTGTTTAAAGACAGGCAAGGAAGAGAGTTGAGTTAGTTCACTGGGTAGCTGGTTCCAGTTTTTACCCACTGTGTTAGTAAACAGAGAGTCACCAGCCATGTTGTTAGACTTGGTTATGCTAGCGAGGAGTTTGCTAGAAGAATGTAGGCAATTCAGATTTTTATAGGGGATTAAGAGACTGGAGAGTATAGGGGTGGTGTTGGGTTGGTAAAATATCTTGTGGGCAATGGTGAGTTGGGAGATAATCAGATGGATTTGGAATTCAAGCCAGTCTAGCTGTCAAAGATTCAGACAGTGGTGGGTTCTAAAGGGATTGCCAGTGGCAAATCTGGCAATGTTATTATAGGAAGTTGCTAGTTCGTTAAGATTATTTTTCTTTAGGTTAGTATATATAGGTGAGGCGTACAGAAGAGTTGAGGTTAGATGGGAGTGAGCAATCTTGGTTCTGGCTATTGGGGTTAGGAAAGGTTTGATTCTATATAAGGAGCCTATTTTTCTGTTGACAGTTTTAATGGTGTTATTTATATGGTAATGAAATGTAAGGTTATTATCAATGGCAATTCCTAACAGTTTAGTGGTAGAGTCAGGGAATATAATAGTGCCATTATTGGAAGTGACTCAGAAATCTATGGGGGAGGACTTAGTAGTGGGAGTAAAGAGAAGGAGCTTGGTTTTTTTGGCATTAACAAGGAGACAGCGTTTTGTAAACCATGTTTCTACAATGTTAAAAACATTTTGAGTAAGAGAATGTAGTTCTGATGGGGAGTAAGCTGAGCATACTAGCGTAAAGTCATTTGCATATTGAATGCAGGTGGCTTGAGAAATTGCTACATGGAGGTCATTGATAATTAATGAGAAAATAAGTGATCCAAAAATAGAGCCCTGAGGGACTCCGAGGGTGACTGGCAGAAAGGATGAAATTTGATTTTCCCAGAGAACTGCCTGTTGCTAAGGTAGGATCTGAACCATTTAACAGCCTGAGAGTCAAAGGAAAGGGATTCAAGAATACCGATTAGAAGGGTGTGGTTTACCATGTCAAAAGCTTTTGAGAGGTCAATAAAGAGTGCAGATGAGAGGATGTTTTTATTGCGGTTTCTATTGATGGTATCTGTAAAGGATAAAAAGGCAGTTGTGGTGCTGTGTGATGGCCTAAAGCCATGTTGGCAGTTTGCTATTATGTTATATTGAGATAAACGATGTAAAAGTTGTTGGTGAATGCATTTTTCCATAATTTTTGCTAAGGGTGATGAGAGCTATTGGCCGATAGAGTAATCATTTGAGTTCCCACCTTTGTGCGGGGGGATAATGTGGGAGATTTTCCAAATGTCTGGAATGGATCCCTCCTTAATTGTCTTATTTATAAGGATGGATATAAGGTAGGCAATTACTTTGGCTGCTTTTTGGAGATATTGTGAAAGTAGCTGGTCGGCAGAAGGAGTACAAGGCTTGAGTTTTTGGATGCATTTATAGATGAGAGTAGTAGAGATGGGTTGCAGTTTGAATGTAGGTAGAGTGCCTGGTATGGTGGTGGGAAGGCTTGAGTTGTCTGGGATTAGTTGACTAGCTAGTGATTGTATGGTCTCAGCGAAGAAAGAATTGAAGGTATTGGCAGTTTGATGGGGGGTATTTGGATCGGCATCAAGTGGGGTGGGTGTTAGAGAGTGCCCTGGGGAAAGGGGTTTATTGATACTAGACCAGAACTTCTGTGGATTATTTTGGTGAGTTTGTAGCAGTTTACAGTAATAGTTATTTTTATCTGTAAGTATTGCCTTTTTTGTACTATTTCTCAGCTGCCTAAAATTTAGTTGATCAGAGATATTTCTGTTAGCTCTCCACTTAGCCCAAGCTTTGTTCCTAAGCAAAATTTGATGTCTGGTTTCTTTAGAAAGCCATGGGGCTGGGTTAGACTTCATTCTGATGGACTGTTTAGGTGCATGCCTATCCAGGATAGATAAGAATTTAGAGTTAAGATACTTTACAGCCTCTTCAAGTGGTAGGGTTTTTAAAGGATTCGAGTCACAGGCACTAAGTTCATTTTAAAATAATTCTGAGTTAAAGTATTTGGTAGAGCGTGCTATCCTAAAGGTGGGGAGGTTGGGAAGATCATTTTGTTCTCTTATGATGTAGGTCAAAATATGATCACTTACATCGTCTGGCAGCGTTCCTACCTTGTAAGATTGTTTCTGTCTATTTATAAGTATCCAGTCTAAGGTGCTCTCTTTTTTATTTGGTTTGTTAATTCTGGTTGTGGAGGTGATAGTTTGGCTAAAGCCGTGGAGGTTAATATGAGAGGTAGGATTTTCAGCGATGACACCTTTCCAGTCAATATTAAAGTCACCTAGTATTATTGTTTCTTGGGGGTAAGTTGAAGACACCCAGCTTAGTATAGCCTCTAGTGTAGTGATATTATTTCCGGGTGGTAGGTAAATACAGATAATGTATAAAGATTTGTTTGGGTTGATTTGAAGTTTGGTGATGAGGACTTCTGTGTTACTATCCTGGGTTGCATTATATGGCAAGGTGGAGATATGAAGTCCATTTTTGAACAAAACTGCTACTCCACCCCCTTTGCGTTTTGTTCGATCTTGTCTCACTATATTATAACCTTGGGGAATGATTTCATTGTCTTTAGTCTCTGGTTTCAACCAAGTTTCAGTGAGGCAGAAGATGTCAAAGGAGTGAATATCTAGAAGGGCAAGGAGGTGGACTACTTTATTATTAATGCTTTGGATATTTAGATGTCCTATTAGGAAAGAGTTATTGAGTTTGGGGTGGGTTGTTAGGGTAATGGGGTTGGTAGGGCTAGGGTTGGGGTGGATGTCACCGTCTTTTAAGGAGGGATTATTTAGTTGTATTACTGAATTATATCTGAGGTTAGTTTGAATTTTCACTTTCTTTATTGTGGGTTTATTGTGTTTAATGTGAAAGAGTCTATGGTATTTAGGTAGTAGGTAGTTGGGAATGGAAGTTATATTAGTATGACTATTTTAGAGAGTATATGAGTGTGAATTGCTGTTTGTTTTAGAGAGAAGTTAAAATGGTAATAATACAGTTTTTCAAAGGAGGTGAGAAGGTAGGTAGAGGTGAGGACAGTTGAAAGTATAACTACAAGTGTTAGCTTGGTTAGGTTAGCCAGAGGCATCTTATTGAGATTATAAATAAGAGGAGTAAGGGGTTGGGATTGAAAAAATAGGAGAAAAGAAGACAAAAGGATGAGGGAAGTGTAGAGAGGAGGGCACTAATACATATTAGTTAAGAGTAGAGGGATATGGTAAGGTACTCAAGGTGTGGCTTACTGTGAGTGATTGTTAGAAGGAAAAGGTGTGGCTAAAGTTTATGAGATGATTTGATGTATGGGATTGGTTGGAAGAGAGAGAGGGCGTGGTTAGGGAAGTATAAGTGTAGGACCTCTGGGGTGGGTGGGAATTGGGGGTAGGGTAGGTGAGCAGAGTGAGCCCGTAGGGCGAACGGAGCGGGTCAGAGCTGAGAGAGGCTGAAAGGCTATCAGTTATGCAGAGAGACTGTGTTCTACAGGCTTAGGATAGGTAAGAGACACTTTCTGTTGCTACTTCTCAGAAAATGGTGAACATAGGTATAGCTGTGTAGGGGAGAAAGGTATGAGTAAAGAGTTCTATAGCAGAGAGAAAGGTATTTATAAATAGTTCAATGGCAGGAAAAGTAAGCTTAAACAGAGAGTTAATTAAAGGGACCAGTGGCTAGAGTAGTAATTGACAAAAAAGCTGTCTAGTTTCTAAAACTCTCAGACTTAACCAGGATCATTCCCTTTACAACTTTTCATGGGGTGGGGTAATTACTTGAGTAAAAAGTACAAGCAGGGATAGCAGAGAAAGGCTGGTCTACGGAGCTAGTGGATTTCTACTTCCAGTAAGAAACAGTTTTCCATGCCTTGAGGTCTGCTGCCCTCTAGTGGTAGATGTAGGGAAAACACTAAATCCACTAAGATTGGAGGTGGGGGGGGTACGATAGTAAAGAGATGGTCAGAAGGGTAGGTCTGCGGGTGTGCTGGCCCTTACAAATTAATTTAAGTTTAATGCACTCACAATTAATTTGAAATTAAAGCACTCACAAGTTTATAGTTAAATCCTAAAGATACTGTAGGATATCACCTACACTAAGAGGCTGAACACAGAGAGTCTAGATAGTTCCTGTAGGGCTTCTAGGTTAGGTTTCCCTTCTGTTCAGTTTAGATTTCCTTAGCCTTACAGGGTTGCTGATAGAGGTTAGGTTTCCCTTCTGTTCAGTTTGGATTTCAATAGCCTTACAGGGTTGCTGATAGAGGGACAGGCTGTGTCTCAGCACAGGGCTTGGTAGCTGAAAATGAGACAGAAAGATGTTAATTATGTTAGGCAACTAGGTTAAGGACTATGCAGGAGTGGAAGGTAAACTGAAAGAGGAGGAGTGCAAGTCAGTAGTTGAGTGGAGTGTAAGATACAGTAAAGTATATGGAAATTAGCTAAAGCAGCCAGTTATAATACCTGAATGGTCTCTGCTGCTGCTCCTTCGTTGAACAGTTTGGTCAGAAACTCTAAGATATCTGATATGGAGGCTAGAAAAGGGTCAATGTTATTCTGCTGAGCCCAGATTGAAAACCTCTTCCACTTACTGAGGTATAGTTTCCTGGTTGAAGACTTATGTGAGGACAAAAGAATATGTTGAGCTTCCTCTGATAAATTTTGGAACCTGGCTATTCTGGGAATTGGAGCAGCCAAGCTGTCAGCTTGATGGACTGAAGTGAAGGGTGAAGAGCTCCTGACGAGTGGGTCAGAAGATCCAGCACTGGGTCCAGGATCCAAGGTTCTTCTACTAGATGAGGTTTCAGAAAGGGGAACCAGATTTGACTAAGCCAATATGGGGCTATTAAGATAAGTGTCCTGCCCAGAAAACTGGCTTTCTGCAGAACTTTGGGAATCAGGGGAAAAGGAGGGAAGGCATAAAGGAGTCCCAGGGGCCAAACGTGTACGATCGTGTCCCTCTGGGACTGTCCTTGTTGAGGTATCAGGGCAAAGTAGTTGCTACATTTGGTGTTTGTGGGAGTCGCAAAGAGGTTGCAGCAAGGCTGGCCCCATCTTTGGAAAATCATTTCCGCTGCTTTGTTCTTAAGGGACCACTCATGAGGCAACAGAATTTCCCTGCTGAGTTTGTCCACTATCACATTGGATTTTCCCAGGATGTGCATTGCTATCAGAAAGCGCTGGGTGGACTCTGCCCATTTCCATACTCTAAGAGCCTCTCGACATGGGGGATAAGATCTGGTTCCACCGTGTTTGTTTATATACCAGACTACGGACATGTTGTCTGACTGTATTGCAATTGTGCCCGGAGGAAGAGAGTCTTGAAAGAACTGCAATGCTAAGAGAACCGCTCTCATCTCCAGGACATTTATATGCAATTGAGTCTTGTGTACCTGCCATGTACCTTGGGCTGTCCATCTCTGATAATGCCCCCCCACCCGATCAGGGAGGCATCTGTGGTCACCACTGCAACTGGAACTGGAAGGATAAAGGGACGTCCCATGGTCACCGATTAGGACGTTAGCCACCACTGAAGACCGTCCTTGCAACAGTTGGTTATCAGAACTACAAGTTATGTACTCACCATAACGCTTGATGTATGTGGTCCATCTCGCCTCACATTCTTACTCATGGGTTCAGAGCCGAACATCAGCTCCGACTCGGCCAACTTATATTTTTTTCTAGCACAAAGTCTCCAATTGGCTGGGCTAACCTGGTATCCCATGTTGCACTGCTCCACAACCCCAGATCTAGTTTGCAGCAGCTCATAGTCACACGTCATGCACAACCACAGTTCAGAAGAGTAGAACACTAATCATGGCAGCAAAGAAAAAATAACCGAAGGGTCCTGAAACAAATGTCGCCTCCAAATCCTCCAGGAGGAGGGAAGGTGGGAGGGAACATAAGAATGTGAGGCGAGATGGACCACATACATCAAGCGTTATGGTGAGTACATAACTTGTAGATGTTATGTGGTCCAATCTCGCCTACATTCTTACTCACGGGGCAGCGTCCATGGCACCTCTATCCTGGGAGGCTCAATGGAAGATGCTCCTGAGAACAGTGGAACCAAAGGAAGCCCGGCCCCTAGAAGCCACCTCTAATTTGTAATGAGTAATGAAGGTGTGGGGAGAAGCCCACGTGGCTGCAGCACAAATTTCATCCAATGATAGTCTGGAGTGATAAGCTACTGAAGCTGAAACAGCCCTGGTGGAGTGAGCCTTGACAGGGAACGATAACTCTCTGCCTGCCGACGAGTAAACGTAGGAGATGCAGTCAGAAATCTACCTGGAAATTGTAATCTTAGAAACAGGGAAACCTGTTCTGTTTTCTGAGAAGGACACAAGGAGTTGATCAGACTTACAAAGTTGTTTAGTCCTCTGTAAGTAGAAACGAAGCTGCCTGTGTACATCCAACTGATGAAACTTAAATTCTGCCTTGTTGGAAAATTGAGGAATGAAAACTGGCAGCTCAATGGACTGGCTGAGGTTAACGGCAGAGGTCACCTTAGGAAGGAAGGACGGATTAGGTCTCAAGGAAACTCTGTCCTTATGAAATATTAAATATGGGGATTTGATGGACAACGCTTGAATCTCCGACACCTGTCTGGCTGATGTGATAGCTATTAAAAATGCAGTCTTCCAAGACAGAAATTTTAACTCACTGGTGGCAGCTGGTTCGAAAGGTGATGATGTCAGGGCCTGCAACACAAAATTTAAATCCCATGGCATGATGGGTTCTGACACAGGAGGCCGAAGCAACAAGGTGCCCCTCAAAATGGCCTTACATATCTTATGCACCATGAGAGAAGGTTCGTAAGAGGTATGAAAATTGGAAATAGCGGCTAACTGAACCTTAATGGCAGCAGGGGCAGAACCCTGTTGAAAAAGAGTGGATAAAAAATCTAAGACAGCAGGAATGGGGGCTGTGAAAGGATCCAGTCCCTTGGCCTGAGCCCAAATTGAAAATCTTCTCCACTTGCTGGAGTAAATCTTCCTGGTAGAAAATTTGTGAGAAGAAGATAAAATGTGTACTACCTCAGGTGAAAAATGATGAAGTCTGACTAAGGATGGAAGTGGAGTAGCCAGGCTGTCAACCTGAGGGTCCTCAGGGAGGGATGGGACTGTCCCGACATGTGTGTCATTAGGTCTGGTGCTGGATCCAGAGTCCAAGGACTGTCCACTGCATACTGATGAAGAAAGGAGAACCAGACTTGGCGAGGCCAGTGTGGGGCAATAAGAATCATCTTGCTTCCCAAGGAAATGGCTTTCTGGATCACTCTTGGTAGCAGAGGAAATGGAGGGAAAGCATAAAGCAGACCGGGAGGCCAATCGTGGAATAGAGCGTCCCTGGGTGACTCCCCCTGTGGGGGATCAGAGTGAAGTAGTTGCTGCACTTGGCATTGTGGGGATTGGCGAAAAGGCTGACCCCACCTGTTGAAAATCTGCTCTGCAACTCGGCGGTTCAGTGACCACTTATAAGGCATCAGAATAGCTCTGGTTAGCCTGTCTGCAATCACATTGGCCTTCCCCGGAATGTGCATTGCCACTAGGAACCATCGGGAAGACACTGCCCACTGCCACACTCGCATGGCCTCTCTGCATAGGGGGTAAGACCTGGTTCCCCCTTGCTTGTTCAGGTACCACACGACAGACCTGTTGTCCGAGTGAATTGCAATCGTTCCTAGGGGAAGAGAGCTCTGCAGTGCTTGAAACGCCAGTAGCACCACTCTCATCTCTAGTACACTGATGTGCAGATGCACCTCGTGATCCTGCCAGGTGCCTTGGACCATCCTGCCCAGATAATGTCCCCCCACCCTATCTGGGAGGCGTCCATGGTCACCGTGGCAACCGGAGTCATAGGAGTAAATGGATTCCCTTTGTTCAAGTTGGTGGGACGCAGCCACCAACAGAGGTCCTGTTTGCACTGATCGGTGAGTAGGATCAGATGGGACAGGGTAAGTTTCTGAAAGGACCATTGGGCCGAGAGAAGCCACTGCAGAAGCCTCATGTGTAATCTGGCCAGGGGCACTAACATAATGGTGGCTGCCATGGATCCCAGGAGCTGAAGGACCCATCTGGCCTGAACCTTCTTGAGAGGTAGCAACGGGCGAACCTGACCCTGCAACAACTCTATCCTTTCTTGAGGCAGGAATGCCCGCATGTGAATGGTGTCTAGCTCTGCGCCTATAAATGTGACACGCTGTGAGGGCAGCAAGGCAGACTTTCCCCAGCTTAAGGTAATTCCTAGTTGATGACAAAGAGCAATGGTCTTTTCCCTGGCCTGAATGAGAAGATGCCTAGTGGGGGCGGTGAGGAGCCAGTCGTCCAGGTATGGAAACACTTGGAATCCTTGACGTCTCAGGTGAGCTGTCACCACTGCCAAACACTTGGTGAACACCCTGGGGGCTGTGGTGAGGCCAAAGGGCAGGGCACGAAACTGGAAATGACTGGCTCCCAGCCAGAAGCGTAAGTGACTCCTGGATGTCCTGTAAATTTTGATATGGTAGTAAGCATCCTTGAGATCGATGGAGCACATCCATACTTCTTTTCCCAGTAACAGGAAAATAGACTGAAGGGTGACCATTTGGAACTTGGACTTTAGAACGTAGCGGTTCAGTCGGCTGAGATCCAAGATCGGTCTCAGGTCCCCTGTTTTTTTGGCACCAAAAAGAGTCTCGAGTAAGTCCCTAATCCGATCTGGTCTGAGGGGACCGGATGGATGACTCCTTTTTCCAGCAACTTTGAGATTTCTAGAGTTGCGTGATCCCTTTGACTGGGTGGAACGTCTGGGATTCTCTTGGCTGGCGGGGGGGGTCTGATAACAAGGGGATGGAATAACCTCCGGTAACTATTCAAAGCACCCATCGATCCTGAGATATACTTGCCCAGGCTTCCGGGTACAACGAAATGTGGCCCCGACTGGCTCCGGAATAGCACAGTTGAGCAATACATTAGGGACGATGATAGGGAGGCCCGCGAAAGGAATCACGGTCTCCCGAATTGCGAGGGCCTCCGCTGCCCCTAGGGCGGCGTCTTCCAGAATAGACTCCCCCTCCTCTGCCTCTGGAGGGGAACTCACCCTGAGCGGCAGGGAAAGACTTCTGTGACTTTTTGAACCACATTTTCCCTCCCCTCTGAGCCTTGGGGTAAGGCCTAGATGGAAGGGAAAAAATGGACCCCTACGGCAGACAGGGTCTTTCCCTCTTGCTCGCATCTGGTGAGGGTGTCTTTCACTTTGGTCCCAAAGAGTGAGGACCCATCAAAGGGGGCGTCAGTGAAGGAAGACTTGAAGGCCTCCGCGAAATGACACAGGCGCATCCAGGCTTGCCTCCTAAGGGCTACACCTGAGCTAGCTGCCCTGCTCGCCCCTTCGGCTGCATAACATAGGAGCCTCATGGACGAGTTGACAATCGAGCCAAGAGTATACAACTGGGTGTTAACCGTCTGTGTTAACGCCTCAGGTATATTACCCGTTAGAGTATCTCCTAACTCTTTAAGGCGATCTCTCTGCAGCCGAGTAAAGTGACATAGATAGTTCAGAGACCGAAGTGTGAAGGTCGCTGAAGAGAGGGTATGCTTCCCATACTGATCCATACTCCTGGACTCCTTGTTAGGAGGATGGACGGAGGAAGAAGACTCGGCTACTTCCTGCTGAGTGGCCGCCGCCACCACCATGGCATCCACAGAAACCTCTTTGGACAGGAACTCTTTCCCAGGGGGAGCTGACAGAAATTTATTAGGGTGTCTTGGTACAGGTTCCACCGCGTCAGGAGTCTCCCACACTCTTCGACAGATCAAATCCAGGATCTCGTCGAAGGGTGGAGACACCCAGGAGGCGGAGTGTTGAGCCCCAAAGGGCGTCATCTTCCATCATTCCCCTTCCTCTACCCCTGGAGGAGGCTTCACCTCGTGAGTTCTAAAAGGCTCCTTGGGCTTTGCAGAGCCATATTTTCCCTCCCCGTTGACCTTTAGGGTAAGGTCTAGTAGTAAGGGTGGAAAAACAGATGCCTACAGCAGACAGTCTTTCCGTTTTGCTCACATCTGGTGAGGGTCTCTTTAACTTTTGGTCGAAAAAGGGAAGAACCATCAAATGGGGCATTCACAAAGGACGATTTGAAAGGTTCCGCAAAAGAACATAAGCGCATCCAGGAATGTCTCCGAAGAGCTATTCCTGTACCCGCTGCCCTACTCATCCCATCAGCTGCATATGATATGAGGCGCATAGAAGAGTTAATGATAGAAGTGAGGGTAGCAAGCTGAGAAGTCACTTTGTCCGCCACTGTATCGGCTACTACACCCTGGAAAGTATCTCCTAGCTCTTTCAGGAGATTTCTTTGAAGCCTTGTGAAGTGGGTTAGATAGTGCAAAGACCGAAGAGCAAAGGTTGTAGAACTGAACATGCGCTTGCTGTATCTGTCCATAATCCTAGATTCCCTTTTAGGAGGATGGACAGACGTAGAGGTCTCTGACATCTCTTTCTTAGTGGCTGCCGTAACCACTATGACATCAACAGGTATTGGTTTGGATAAAAAGGTTTTATCATGAGGAGCGGAGATGTTTTTGTTGGGCCTCCTAGGAATGGGCTCCATAGCATCTGGTGACTCCGACACCCTTCGAGATAAAAGTTCCATCAATTCATCGAAGGGCGGAGAAACCCAAGAGGTGGTGGTTCGAGACCCAAAAGCCTTCAGGAGCACTGATTCGTCCTCGGTAGGGTCAAGGGGCTGCCAGTCACCCCTTTGCTTAAGGATCTCTACGATACAGAGAAGAGGAGGAGTTCTATGTTGGGAATATGTTACGGTAAATTATAGGGAAAGACCTAGAGGAATTTGAAAAAATGGGTAATCTTTGGGGGTTGACATACATTGCTTGGAAGGATTAATGCAGAAAGGATGATGATACTACCAATAATCTTCCTTCTTCATAACATACATATAGACCTTATGGACAAAAAGCTCCAGCAAATGCAAAAGACCTGGAGGACTGGATCAATAAAAGTAAAGAGAAAGAGTGAGCAGGGAAAAATGAGAGTGAATGGAAAAGGAGGGCTCAGGGCTCCCACACATCTCAACATACGCTCTGACATGCAATATAATTCACTGGAGAGAAAAAGATGAGAAGAAGGTTAAGCCAAAGAGCTTGTGGGAGAGGAAGACAAAAATACATGAATGACACAGCATTACAAGAAATGGGATGCATAAATTATTACTGAATGGAACCTCAAAAAACTATAGGGAATAGAAGACTGAGGGCAAAGATAGGGAAGAAAAATGAAGAAATATTGAGAAGTGTAATAGCTCAACAGTATAATTTGGTATGCAGAACAAAGCATGGTGGAGAACGATTTAGAACAATGGAGAAGTTAATACAGACTAATAGAGGCCCAGTGGTAATAATACTTAACTCATTCCCTCCAGTACAGATCTTTTGAGTATGTAACTTTACCTCCCAGTGGGTGTGGCTTGAGCCTTGAAAAAAAAATGAAGTCATCACCTTACAGTTCTAACAAATTCCCATTGACTGACAGAGGTCAAATATCAATACAATTGTGTTTGCCATTATGTATGCTTCAAGATAAAACATTCAAATATCTTGTATGTAGCATGGTTTTGGAATTATTAATGCAAATGCGAACAAGCAATATTTGATGCCTAGAGGCATCAGTAGGAGTTAACTGCAGAAACACCTGGAGGCACACCAGGCTGTAATGAGTTAATACACGAGGAGGAAAAAAAAAAAGAAAGAGAGAGAGTGTGTGTGTGTGTGTGTGTGTGTGTGTGTGTGTGTGTGTGTGTGTGTGTGTGTGTGTGTGCATGCGCGTGTGTGTGTGTGTGTGTGTGTGTGTGTGTGTGTGTGTGTGTAAGCACTCACACCTATATACAATAAATATGTGCATGTATGCATCTGCTTTACTTTGGTGAATACAAGCTGAGCCAATCCAAAAATACCATTAACCATACATAACTCAGCAAAATGTGAAAGCTTTCTTGACAAGTTTATCATTAATAAAAATAAATAACAGCAGCTCATACAAAGAGGTATGGAACACAACACTGCAATAAATAACTAAGTAGATAAAATCCAGAATTCTTTAGTATACTGATTTTTGTGGTTTTTAGTACAACATTTAGAGGCAGAGATGAGCAGCATGACTTTGCACTGAATAAATAGATATAAATATGTGAATAATAGTATCTAAGGGGTTGTGTAATCTGATTAATGTGGTAAGTGATATAATGTAAGAGGATGTACTGATGATGTGAAGGGTAGGGGTAGTTACTAAAGGTGGAGAAATGCTGCAATTAGTAAAATATGTCAAGATATAGCTTTTAAAAACATTCTATTAGTCAAAGTAAAGGGAAAAAAAAGATTCCTGAGTACATGTTTCTGACTAATGCTGAAGGAGGAAAACTGACTTGTCACATTTAGTAGATCATGCGTAGCACAAAAAGATGAAAAGTCTATTACAAAATAAACTAAATTTTATTAATGCCTGCCTCTGCGTATAGTTACAGTGTCTGATACTAAAATATGCACTGGAAGTCTAGGAAGTGGCAGAAACACCTATCTGCTGGCACTGTGTGGAACCATTGACTATGGTATTTATGGGAATGTGTATGATGGTATGTTCTTAAGTGTGTGTGTGTGTGTGTGTGTGTGTGTGTGTGTGTGTGTGTGTGTGTGTGTGTGTGTGCATGAGTATACTTGGACAATTGAATAGGAAACTGGAAATTCATCCCTGGTTTGGCATCTATGTCTCTAATGGACACAGGTAACATGCAAATGGTTCATCTCCCAGGCCCATGCTTACACTTATCAAGGGTATCAGAACTTGTCAGAGATTTGGGATGCATGGCTAGGCTTAAAAAGGCCCTTGTGGTCGTTAGCCTAGTAAACGCCTATGAACCTATATCCACAAAGGAGATATCTTCAGAGGGGGACTTTGAGGACCCTTCCAATTCCTCCAAATTGGTGTCAGATGTGATGGATTCCTTCCTAAGGGGAATCTAAATGTCTCCTGTTACATAACCTCTTCCGAGGAATCTCCTCAGTGGGAACTTCTGGGGAGGTCTCGGAAGAGCAGGGTTCCCCCAGTGGGGCTTACTGAGGGTCCGGGTCTCTACACTTATGGTAGATCTGCAGTGACAGAGAAGATTCTGGCGCTTTACGGGAGGAGGTGGCCATTTCAGAGGTTGTGGCTGTCCGGGGGGACAAAACCCTCCTCATGGCATTGAAGGCACCATGGCTCCGGTGTGAGGAAGCACCTGGGTCCGAAGACACTAATGACTCCTCCCGCACCAAAACCACAGGCTCCGAGTCAGAGGTGGGAGCCGAGCTAATCTGCGCCGAGGCCCCAAGGGGAAGAGTCGGAACTGAAGCATCGGTTCGACTCCCCTTCCCGGAGCCGACAGAAGAGTGTTGGTTCCCAGAGTCTGCCACCGGAGCAGAAGACATTAGGGTTGTCGATGCCAACAGGTCCGAATTGAGTGTCGGTACCGACAGTTCCACAAATGACTGAATGGCTCTCTCCAGCTGCGATGTCTCGATTTCAGTCGGAGGACCAGAAATTAAAAGAGATGATGTTGGTTCCGAAACTGCCTGAGTCGAAGCCGACAGAATTTTAGCCAGTGCTGGATTCTGTAACAGTCTCCGAGAGGAAGCTAAAGAAGGAGCCGGTGAGCCCAGAATCGGAGATCTTAAAGTCGTAGAGACCGGTTCCAAAACTGGGGACTGGCTCCAACCAACCACCTGAACCAACAGCTCTGAGGACTGTGGAACTGAGGCAGGCACCTTTTTTGAAATCTTTGGAACCGAAGAGCCCTTCCAATCCGAATTTCCAGCAGATGAAGCAGAAGATGAAGGTTTTGAAGACGATGGTTTTGGTTTCCCTGGGGAAGCAGTATTTAAGTCTGACTGAAAGGCAGACTTGATAAGTCCACACTCAACTAGTTTCCTCTTCCTCTCTGCCAAAACCCTGGCACTGAACCCATGGCAAATGGAACAAACTTCCTGGAGATGTACCTCTCCCACACAGTAAACACAGGTGGAATGGCCATCTGCGATAGAGATCTTCTGGTTGCATTTAGGGCACTTTTTAAACCCTGAATTAGCTTTTTCAGACATTATGCGATATGTAACCTTGCAGCAATCCCAATGAAAATGCAATAATACTTCACCAGTTCAAGAAGCCTGGCAAAGGAAATAAGCCTGACTGGCTAGAGTTATAATAACGCAAGAAAGCCAATCGGCTATACAGAATAGCTGTTGCAAATTAAACTAAGCCTAACTGGCTACAGTTTATAAAAGAAAAAACTAAAGAAAGCCTAACTTCGGCTATACGGGATAGGGAGAAACTAACAAGGCACCAACAGGGCCTAACGCCAGAAAAGAAAACACAAAGTTCTGTCAACTTTCTCAAAACTAGCACAATAAACTAGCACAAAAACCTAAAGAAGGATAGCCTATCCTTTTTTGAATACACAAGGTCTTTTTTTTTTTTTCCAGAAAAAAACTGCAAAAAACACACTTATCTGAGAAACAAAATGGCCTGAGCTGTAGAAGACGCACGATCTGTTGCAGTGGCAAACTAGATCTGGGGAAGGTAGAGGTGCATTGTGGGATAGGGTTTCGGCCTCGAGCTTTGCAAATTGGCCGAACCCTATCAGTAAGAATGAAGGTGAGATTGAACACCTTCACATCTAGACATTTAACAAAAAAAGTGTTATACATAAAAGGTGGGAATAATAACTTTTAATACAATGATGCTTTCTGGAATGTCTTTAAATGTCAATGGTTTTACACAGAAATGCAAAAAGGAAAGAGTAATGAACTATATTAAAAAGTGTAGAGTGCAAATAGCTATGTTACTGGAGACACACTTGGAAAGAACTGAACATGTGAATTTGATAAAGAAAGGTTTTCAGGATCATTATTCAGCGGAATACTTGGACAAAGGAAAAGAGGAGAACTTACATTAATTGCAAGAGGAGCTCCAACAGTGACAGAAGAGGATAAAAAAGATAATAATGACAGATTTGAAGTGCTAAGGAGCCACTGGTAAGGGAGGAGGATTACACTAGCGTGTATTTATATTCTGCTTAAAACTGCTATAATGGAGCTTAAGAAACTTCTGGAAGAAATAATCAGTTTTCAGCAAGGAATATAACTTATAGGTGGAGACTAGAATTTTACTTGCAATAGTGAAGATGTGTCTGGGGGCCCAGAAGGGAAAGTATAACAAAAGAGGGTAGATTTTTGAAGAAATTTATGAAAATACTTGGCATAGAAGATGTGACTTTAGTAATAGCAGTTTGGATTGAATTTACATATTATTCCACAAGATACAAAAGCTGGGCTAGGCTAGACAGAATTTACATTTCACAGGAATATGTGCATTTAATTGAGGGTCTTGATACCCACCCAGTAACTCTTTCAGATCATGCACCAATAATAACTAAAATAAAAACACAAGGTAATGAAATAATAATCAGACACTGTTGCTTTCCCATCTATCTGTTGAAAAGGGGGAATTTAAGCAATGGATATTGGAGGTCACTCAAGAACTACTAGAGAGGATAGACATTTCTTCTGAAAATATAGCTAGGGAATGGGATAAAATTAAGATGGAGTTTATAAATAGGGTGGAAATAAAAGAAGGGGAGCTATGGTTAAGAAGCAACAAGAATTATTTAGGGACTGACAAATATTAAAGTATTGCAAAATACTGGAATCTCACAGAAGAAGAAGAAGAAGAAGAGAAGCAACTGCAGAATTATAAGCAGAAAAGGATTACCTTGATAATATGCACAAGTTTAAAAAGATTGTTGTTAAGCAACCTTTTCTGATAATAACAGTACAGCACAAAAACTTTTAGCACAATGACTCAGCCAACAGAAAGTAGAAAAGGCTGTTGCCAAGCTTAGGGCACCCATTAACAAGGAAGGTAATCTGTACAGGTATCAGAAACAATTCGGAAGTTGTATGAAAGTCTCTATAAAGCAGAGAAATATGGAAATCAAGAAAAGATACAAATGGAAATGTTTATGGGAAAAATTAAATATGCCAAGGTTGGAGGTAGATGAGGCTCTATTACTAATGGTTAGGATAGGAGGAGATGAGATGAAAACTGTGATGTATAACCAATCTCCAGGAAATTCCCCAGGAATAGATGTATTCTTGTGTAAGTTTGGAAGCTAGGAGGGGAAAAACAGGTAAAGATCTTGAAGGTTCTGCTTAATAGTATTTTAAGAGGAGGAGAAGTACCAACATCCTGGAAGAAAAGAGGATAAAGATCCATCAGACCCAGCTTCATACAGGCCCATTTCAATATTAAACCATGACTATAAAGTGTTCATGTCTATAATGGCTAATAGAATGACAAAAGCAATGACAAAATTGATAGATATGGATCAATGTGGTTTTGTGGAGGGGTTGCAATAGTAACAGAACACTGATGATTCAGAGGGAAGCAGAATATAAAAAGATACCATTGTTGTTGGTGGGTCTTGATGCAGAGAAAGCATTTGATAGAGTAAGCTGTGACTTTATGAACAGGGCAATGGAAGCATTTGCATTTCCTGAAAAAATATAAGGTTGATTAGGAGGATATATGAGGGATCGGAGGTGAAAATTAAAGTTGGTGGGGTACTCTGTGACAATTTCTGCTTGAGCAGAGGAACAAGGCAGGGGTGTCCTCTTTCCCCTTTGTTATTTGCATTATATTTTGAAACATTAGCAAATAAAATAAGGAACTCAGAAATTCAAAGTTATAATTGGTAAGGTAGTCAAGAAAAGCTGGCTCTGTTTGCAGATAATCTTATTTTATACCTGATGAAACCAGAAATAGACACTGCAGTGTTTTAGAGCATTTTGAGACAGTTAAAATGAATGAAGCTACACCAAAGGCAACAGTGGTAAATTATGCACCCATATACAAACTGGTTCAGCAATATCCATATTTATGAAGACATGATGAAATGAAATATTTAGGAGTATGGATTAAAAATTATTCTGGTGTGCAGCTAAGGATATGGGGTAAGAGACTACACAAAAGATAATACAAAAAAAACAAGAAAATGGAAACTTTATTATATGGAAATGGATAGTAAGATGCAAACATTCAAAATGTTTTTAGTTCCTTTAATCCCACACACAGGTTAGGCATATTTTTATCAACCACAGGGGAAGCTGTGGATAACAATTGATAAAGAGCTGAAGGACTTCATCTGGGAGGGGAAGACGGCAAGCGTCAAGTGGGTTGGGATTACCCAATTTGAATGGATATTTCAGAGCTACACATTTAAAGTTCCTGTTAACAGCATAAGCAGAAAACTACAAATCGAAGTGGAAAGGGATGATGTATAACGGGGGGGGGGGGGCTCAAGAAATAAGGAGAGACTGGGAATTTGGATGCAGGCCTTTAAGAAGAATAACAATAATCATACAGAATATTGTATCCATAAAGCCGCAGAAAGTATTCTAAGAACTAAGCCAACATGGGAATGGAGAAAGGAGATTCTGCCAATAGGGATGACTGCAATTAGGGATACAGACAATAGGCAAGAGGGGGCTGGAATTTATTGAAGAAAACTTTTAGTTATGTACTCACCATAACTTCAGATGTTTGGGATCCATCTCGCCTACATTCTGACTGATGGGTTCGGAGCCGATCCCTCGGCTCCGACTCGGCACGCTTATGCCAAAGAGCGAAGTCTCTTATTGGCTGAGCTTACTATATCCCAGGATGCACCACTACCAATCCCCCAGATCTAGTTTGTCCGCATACATGCACACACGCACGCACTGCTTATATAACATCGACAGATGATACAAGATAAAAATAGTAGAACTCAAACCGTTCCATCTCTTCTGATCTCCAAGGCAGGGGGAAGGAGGGTGGGTAGAATGTAGGCGAGATGGATCCCAAACATCTGAAGTTATGGTGAGTACATAACTAAAAGAGGTTATGTGATCCTATCTCGCCTACATTCTGACTGATGGGACAGCGTCCTAGCACCTGAATCCTGGGTGGCTCACTGGAAAACACTCCTGAGTACCGTGGAACCAAATGATGCTCGCCCTTTAGATGCCACATCCAATTTATAGTGGGAAATGAAAGTGTGCGGGTTGGACCAAGTAGCCGCAGCACAAATCTCAGAAATAGCGAGCTTGGAATGAAACGCAATAGAGGTAGCCATAGCTCTGGTAGAGTGAGCTTTGATAGATGTTGTAAGTTGCTTATTTGAAGAGGAATAAGCCTGAGTTATGCAATCTCTAATCCATTTGGAAATAGTAGCTTTAGTGATGGTTTTACCCAATTTATTATCTGAAAAGGACACAAACAATTGGTCTGTTTTTCGAATTTGTTGAGTCCTGTCTAGATAGAAGCGCAATTGCCTGTGAACATCCAATTTATGCAAGGTGTATTCCGCTTCATTTGAAAATTTTGGAAAGAAAACTGGTAGCTCTAGAGATTGTTGGAAACAGAGACTAGAACAAACTTTTGGAACAAAAGATGGATTAGGCCTAAGTGATACTCTATCCTTGTGAAAAATCAAGTACGGAGGTTTGATAGATAGGGCCTGAAGTTCTGAAACTCTTCTTGCAGAGGTAATTGCAAATAAGAAGGCAGTTTTCCAAGACAGATATTTCAACTCACATGTAGCAGCCGGTTCAAAAGGGGAAGATGTTAAGGCACGAAGTACCAAATCAAGATCCCACGGAGGCGCAGGATGAAAAACCGGGGGTCTTAAAAGCACAGCACCTTTCATGAAAGTTTTACATAATCTGCTGCTCATCATCGGTGGGTCTATGGATTCATGAAATTTGGAGATAGCTGCTAGTTGGACTTTAATAGTAGAGACTGAAGATCCTTGATTAAACAAGGATGTTAAAAATTTCAAGACCTCTGGTATCGGGGCAGTAATAGGGTCTAAGCCTCTGAGTTGAGCCCAGATAGCAAACCTCTTCCACTTACTGAGATACAATTTCTTAGTGGTGGGTTTGTGGGCTGAAGATAAAATGTGAATAACGTCCGGGTCTAAGGTGTGATTTCTGACTAAGGTCGGAAGTGGAGGAGCCAAGCTGTTAATTTCAAAGTGTGAAGGGACTGGTGCTGTCGTCCCGACTGATGAATCAGCAGGTCCGAGTTAGATCCAAAACCAAGGACCGTCCAGAGCATATTTCTTTAGGTAGGGGAACCATACCTGACGAGGCCAGTACGGAGCAATTAGAATCATTGTGGACCCCAATTGGGAAGCTTTCTGGATGACTTTGGGGAGGAGTGGAACCGGAGGAAAAGCATAAAGTAGTCCTGTTGGCCAAGGTTGGACTAGAGCATCCGTAGCTGCCTCCCCCTGACGCGGAGTCAAGGAAAAGAACCTTTGCACTTTGTGTTTTGTGGTGTTGCAAACAGGTCGCAGCACGGGATCCCCCATCTTTTGAAAACCTGAGCTGCTACTGTTTCGTTCAGGGACCACTCGTGAGGAGAGAGAATCGTCCTGCTTAATCTGTCTGCCAATACATTGGATTTTCCTGGAATGTGGGTCGCTACCAGGAAGCGGTTGGTAGCTACTGCCCATTCCCACACCCTCATGGCCTCTCTGCAAAGGGGGTAAGATCTGGTCCCACCTTGTTTGTTTAGATACCAGACCACCGACATGTTGTCTGTGTGGATAGCGATGATGCCTTGAGGGAGAAACTTGTGGAGGGCTTGTAGGGACAGAAGTACAGCCCTCATTTCCAATACATTGATATGGAGAAAAGTTTCGTCTGGAAGCCAAGAACCCTGAACTAACCTGCCCAGATAATGCCCCCCCCCACCCCGTCTGGGAGGCATCCGTTGTCAAGGTGGCCACCGGAGGGGGTATAACAAAAGGTCTTCCCTGATTCAGATTGGATGGCTGAAGCCACCAGCGGAGGTCCCGTTTGCACGTTTCTGTAATCAGTATGAGATGATTGAGGGGGAGATCCTGGAAAGACCATTGTGTCGATAACAGCCACTGAAGAATCCTCATGTGCAATCTTGCCAGCGGAACTAGGAGAACCGTGGCAGACATTGAACCTAAAAGTTGCAGGACCAACCTGGCTGGGGCTTTGGATCTTGGAAGCAGGGCTCGGACTTGACCTTGTAATGTTTGAATCCTTTCGGTAGGAAGGAAGATGCGCATCAATTTTGAGTCTATCTCTGCTCCTATGAATCTTATGCGCTGAGAGGGCAGCAAGACAGACTTTGACCAATTGAATGTAATTCCCAGGGAAGCACCCAGGGAGATGGTGGCTTGTAGGTTGCCTAGTAGTAGATGCCTGGTGGTGGCAGTCAGGAGCCAGTCGTCCAGATAGGGAAACACTTGGAATCCGAGACTCCTCAGGTGAGCAGTCACTACTGCCAAACACTTGGTGAACACCCTGGGGGCTGTGGTGAGACCAAAGGGCAGTGCACAAAATTGGAAATGACTGTCTCCCAGGCTGAAGCGCAGATACCTCCTGGACGCCTGATGTATCGGTATGTGATAATAGGCATCCTTGAGATCTATGGAGCACATCCAAACATCCTTCTCCAACAATGGGAGAATGGATTGTAAAGTGACCATTCGGAATTTGGACTTCATGACGGACTGGTTTAATTTGCTGAGATCCAATATGGGTCTCAGGTCCCCTGTCTTTTTTGGCACTAAAAAGAACCTTGAGTAATTTCCTGATCCGATCTGGTCTGTGGGGACCGGTTGGATGACTCCTTTTCTAGCAGCTTTGAAGCTTCTGCGGCTGCAATTTCCCTTTGACTGGGTGGTGGGTCCGGGATTTTTTTGGACGGTGGGGGTGAGTGTGTGAAGGGAATGGTGTAACCTCCGGCAATAATCCGAAGCACCCATCTGTCCTGAGTAATAGACTCCCAGGCTTTTAGGTGCTTGGCAAAACGGCACCCGACTGGCTCCGGAGCAGCACAGCCGGGCAATCCCTCATGAAGTGTGGGAGGCTGAAGAGCCACGAAAGGACTCGCGGTCTCCAGTGTTGCGGGGCCCTCTGCCGCCTCTGGGACGGCGTCTCCCAGAAAAATTTCCCGTCCTCTGCCTCTGGAAGGGGAATCTTCCTGCTGTTGAGGAAAGAACTTCTGTGATTTGCGGAACCACATCTTCCCTTCCCTTTTAGCCTTTGGATAAGGCCGAAAGGGAGTGGAATAACGTGCTCCTACGGCAGATAAAGTTTTTCCCTCTTGCTCACAGCGGGTAAGAGTGTCTTTTACCTTGGGTCCAAACAAAGAGGACCCATCAAAGGGAGCGTCGGCGAAGGAGGACTTGAAGGCCTCCGCGAAATGACACAAACGGAGCCAGGCTTGTCTCCGTAGAGCCACGCCTGTGCCTGCCGCTCTGCCCCTTCGGCCGCATATGAAATGAGCCTCATGGACGAGTTAGAAATCGAGGTAAGGATAGCCAACTGAGAGCTAACCGACTGGGCTAGCTGCTCAGGTAGGTTACCTGAGAGGGAGTCTGAGAGCTCCTTGACCAGATCCCTCTGTAGTCTGGTGAAATGTGCCAAATAATTCAGGGACCTTAGAGTAAAGGCCGCTGAAGTCAGGGTGTGCTTCCCGCACGGTCCATGCTCCTAGACTCCTTATTAGGAGGATGGACGGACGTTGAAGCCTCTGCCACGTCCTGCTGTGTAGCAGATGCCACCACCATGGCATCTACAGCCACGCCTTTCGTCAAGAACTCCTTCTCGGGTGGGGCAGACAAAAATTTGTTAGGGCGAGAAGGCACTGGTTCCACAGTATCTGGATGTTCCCACGCCCGACAAACCAAATCCAGGAGCTCGTCGAAGGCGGAGACACCCAGGAGGCGGAGGGCTGAGCCCCAAAGGCCTTGAGAAGCACTGACTCATCAGCGGAGGGGGGTTTGGAAATCAAGCCGCCTCGTTGCTTAAGGATCTCTAGAATGTCTGCAAATGAGACATCATCCGAGGGCGACTTTGGGGACCCCTCCGCATCATCAAGATCAGTGTCCGATGTAAGAGACTCGGGGAGTCCATGTGCTTCCTCTTGCACGATCTCTTCCTTGGGGCTCCTCGAAGACAACTCGAAGAACCCTCAGGAGGAGGGAACCCCAGTGGGGGTAACCTCAGGCCCCGGGCTTCGCTGCCTAGAGACAGGGGAACTGCCAAAGACCCAGTCTCCATGCCCAAGGAAGGTGCCGGTAAAGCCGTAGAGATGGCCGAAGAAGACTTGGCCAAGGCACTCCTCATAGCTCTGAAAGCCGGACCCCCAGAATCCTGGGAGTGTCCGGTCCCCGGAGCCATGACAGCAGACGGAAGTCCCGCAGCCGAAGCACCGAGAGGGAGGCTCGGAACCGACAGCATTGGTCCCGAAACGTCACCCCCGGGTCCAGCCGAAGAAGTCCGCGTGCTAAACTCAGACCCGAAGGCCGGGGTTGGAGCCGACCCTAGGATCTCTACTGGCTCCATCAGCACCTGCTCCGACGGAGCCGAAGCGGTCGGAGGAGGAATGGCAATGGAGTGGGCTATCGGCTCCGAAACCAATTGGGTCGGAGCCGAAACAAATTTTTGAAAGACTGGGGACTGGAACAGTCTTTGGAGCACCCTGTCTATGTCCGAATCTGACATCCTTGATGACCTGGAAGAGACCGAACGGGTCTGAGTAGGTCTCTCCAATGGCTCCACGGGACTAAGGGACCGGCTCCGAGGCGACTCGATAACTATCGGCGCCGAGGGAGTGTCCAACCCAATTTCCATCGGTGCCGAAGAGGACTTCGGCGCCGAGGAGGAAGTGTCTGAGCGGACAACCTTCATCGGCTCCGAGATCAGTGGAGCTGATGAAGGTGACCCGCCTCTCAATGCCCCAGCCGTCGGCTCCGAGACCAGAGGAGTCGAGACTGGAGTCTTCGAGGCAGACCGTTCCACCCTCAGCTGCGAAGTCCGTGGAGCCGAAGGAGAAGCCTGCCTATGTCTTTTGGCGGTCGGGTCCGACGGACTGGTCGGAGCCGACGCCCTTTTCTTTTTAGCAGGAGAAGGAGAGGATGCTAAAGCTTCTTCAAAAGAGGGTTTGATAAGGCCTTTCAAAATAAGTTTATTTTTCCTCTCTTGGAGGACCCTCGAGGAAAACGCGTGACACACGCTGCAGGACTCCTGCAAATGTTTGGCGCCCAAACAATATACACAGAGAGAGTGGTCGTCTGTGATCGACATCTTAAAACTGCACTTAGTGCACTTTTTAAATCCTGAAGGCCTAGGAGCCTGTGACATTATGGCAATCCAAACACAGAAAACTAGCCAAGAAGAAACACAGGAAACACACTGACTAACACTATAGAAATTTCCTTGCTCTCTCTTCTTCTTCTTTACTTTTCTGTCCTTTTAATAAGGACTAACACAACACCAAAAGAAGTAGATCCAATAACCTTAAAAATAACAGGAATTAGCCAACAACGAACTGACAGGGGAAGGCCCTTCAACTCCGATGGGACCTCTAGTCTGTCAAAACACAGTCACTACACAATATTTTACCAAGGAAAATACTCATTCAAGCACAAAAACCACTAGGTAGCTGTTAAAACAGCTTTTTGTTGAATTTTAAAGAAAATCCTGACAGAAAGTTAGTGAAAAAAACACTACTTAGCTCAGCCAAGCTCGAGACCACGTCTTCGCTTGTTAGCGGCAAACGAGATCTGGGGGATTGGTAGTGGTGCATCCTGGGATATAGTAAGCTCAGCCAATAAGAGACTTCGCTCTTTGGCATAAGCGTGCCGAGTCGGAGCCGAGGGATCGGCTCCGAACCCATCAGTCAGAATGTAGGCGAGATAGGATCACATAACATCTGGCAAAGGAACCAAGGTATTGGGAGCAAATAACTAAAGAGGGAAAGGTAACAGAATGGGGAGAGGCCAAGAATTTACTTGGACTGAAGGTTAGAGATTGCCTTCCCTATCAAGGATTGATATCAGAGTATAGACAAACAGAAAGAAATAGAGGGGTCCTAAATGAAAGACCCGCACTTGTAGAGTTTTTAGTAGAATCTAGAACAGAAGCTACCATTAAAAAAGGAATAATTAGTAGAGTGTATAATAATGTTAGAAAGGATTGGGAAGAGAGCTTGGATAAGCAATTTACAAAGAAACAAAAAACAATGGGAGGATATATGTACATCTCCCAAATATGCAACAAAATGTGGATGATTTAGGATTTTTCCTGAAAATGTTTACATAGATACTTTTATACCCAACGTAGGCTCCAAAGACTTTTTCCTCAGGTAGACAGCAAATGTTGGAGGTGTGATGGGGAAGAAACAGGTACTTGGGAACATATTTTTGGAAGTGTGGCAGGTTGGTGGACTTTAAAAGATTCCCTGTGGGATGCACTGTTGGAGATGCTAGGTGGATGGATAGATTGGCGCAACGAGGGAGATTTTTTTGAGCTATGATACACAGTTGGAACTGCCTAGACATGGTAAGGCCTTGCTGTGTCTAATTATGGTGGCTGATAAAAAAGCAATTACTAGAAAATGGATATCAAAATCTAAACCAGCTATATTAGAAGTAGTGAATATAGTAACAGAGATAAAACAACTGGAAATTAGATCTTTAGAAAAGTGTAGAAACAAGCTACACTGGAAAAAATGTGAATTGTGGGAACAATACATACAGGGGAGAAATGAGGTTTAAAAGAAGGCAGGACTTAAATGAGCTATGTGACGCTTGATTGAAAATGATTGGATAGATTATAAGTGATGTATAATGTTTGCAACTGGGAGTGTATCAATATGGTTTGTGATGTAAAATGCTTGCAACTGGGGTTGTGTCGGTGTGGTTTGTTTTCATTTATATAAATGTATGCTTGGTTATGTTGTAAGTGATGGTTTAATAAAGATGTTTCATGTTTAAAAAAGGGGCAGGAATTGAATAATTTATGTAATGTTGCTTAGGTTACATGATATATAGCAATACATGTGAAGTATAATGTTTGTTGATGTTAATTTGTTAATACAGTTTGATTACTTTTGTATAAATGTAAACTTGTCTGTGTCACAACTGATAATTCAATTAAGGTGTGTTTAAAAAAAAGAAGGGAAGTATCCATTGTCACTGTGGCCAGCAGAGGAGAAAGAATAAAGAGGCAACACAGACAGACCAGAGAAGAGTCCAACACCACTGAACATGTCTGCATATCTTTGTAAGACTGGTTGGGAAATGCATGGGTCAGAACATCATACGATAACTGACTGTGAGAGCCCACCCTAACACTCTCATGTAGAATATGGCACAAGGGACAAAAGTTACAGAAGCTGCCATCGACCCTAACAAAAGAGGAATTCATATGGCTGGATGTCATGTGAGATAAAAATACTGCTTGTTGTTGATGAACAGTAATGATTTTTTTGACCCTGGAAGTTTGGCTATTTGAAAGGTCATATCCAGGAGACATCCTATAAATTCAATTGTCTGAATAGGTATCAGTTTGAACTTTTCCATGTTGACCATGATCCCTAGCTGGATGCATGACTGGATCAAGGAGTCCCTGGTCTGAAGTGGTAGATCCTTGGGGGCAGCACTTATATGCCAGTTGTCGAATACGGGAACACCCAGAACCTCTGTAGGCTGAGATGAGATGCGACCACTGCCATGCATTTAGTGAACACCAGGGGGACGTGGTGAGACCAAAGAGAGGTGCCCTGAACTAAAAGTGACTAGCTGCCAGCTGAAAGTGAAGGAACCTTCTGAAGTGAGTGGCTATTTTTATGTGATAACAGGCATCCTGAATGTTCACCTGAACAAAGTGGTTCAGGTGGCTAAGGTCAAAAATAGTCTTGAGGTCTCCATTCTTCTTCAGAACCAAAAGTAATCTTGAGTAGATTTCGTATCCTTGCTGGTCTGGTGGGTCCTCCTGGATGACTCTCTTGTCTAGCAACTTTTTGATTTCTTGAACTGCTGTCTTCCTCTAATGGGGATAGAATGTTGAGAAATCTTCTTGAGGAATTTGTGGGTAGGGAAGAATGTGAATGATATTACCTCTGGTTATTATGACTCTCTGCATCCAAGTATTCTGAGTGTGGCCATCCAGGCAACAGGGTGCAGAGTCAAGTGCCTCCCAACTAGTGCAAGAAGGGTTTCTCTGCGAAGGGGCCTTAAAACTTTTGGTCCTGCAGACCACTTCTGCTACAAAGGTGACATCCATATTTGTTCTTCTGGGGGGGGGGGGGCTTATCACCATTAGTGTTATGAGGAAAACCCGGAGATTTACGGAAACAAAACCTCCCTTACCATCCTTCTTGTATCAGGAGAAAGTCCTTTCCAGGGTGTAGAAGCAGATGCTGACAGCAGACAGGGTCCTGCCATCCTGTTCACTTTTGTAAAGCATATCTTTAACTTTGGGTTCAAAGAGAATGGAACAATCATAAAGAGCATTTGAAAAAAGGACATCTTGAAGATCTCCCTGAAATAGCAGAGACACAGCCAGACATAATGGTGAATGGCAATACCAGTGCCTGCTGCTCTAGAAGTACTATTGCTGTATTAGATAACAGTCTCATGGACACGTTAGAGATCGAATGCAGAGTAGCCAAATGTTATGTCCACAATATTACACAACTATTCAGTTAAGAATTATGAAAAGGACTTGAAAACTTACTTAGTCAAGTCTCTTTGAAGTCTCTTTGAAAACGTGTCCAGTGAGCTAAATAATTCAGCGTCCACAATGCACATGTCAATAAAGCATAAACCCATTTTCCCAACCTCTCCAAAGCCCTAAACACCTTGTTAAGGGGATGGACAGTACAGCTTTCCTCTGACAGCTCTTTCTTTGTGACCACTCCTTCCACAATATAATCTACAGCAGGACCCTTGCTCCAGTGCAGTCTGTCTCTCAGGGAAACAAAAACGTCTTGTTTTCTGGGAATAGGGTCCACCATGTCCGGTTCCTTCCAACCCTGCTGACACACTAAATCAATACTTTTTGTCAGCAGGGAGGACCATCTAGGAAGTAAATGGGTCAGCTCCAAAGGCCTCAAGAAATAATGATTTATCCCTGGAGGGTGAGTTGGTGGACCACCCCCTCATTGTTTCAGCAATTTTAAAATGTCTCCAAAAGAGATGTCTTCCAAATGGGAGCTAGGGGAGCTTTCCAATTCCTTGTTCAATAGCCTCAGTGAGAGAATCCTGAGGGGGGTCCAAATGCCTCCTTTTTCAAAAATGCTTGCTGTGTACTTTGACAGCAGAAAGATCCAGAAAAGACTCAAAAGCCAACAGGCAGTCTACTAAATGAACTTTATTGACGACTATTGATGCTGGCTGTCCCATGGTGACAGGAAGAGGAGAAGGAGGAAAAGAAGACTTTAGAAAGAGTCAGGGTGGATCTGAGAGTGGGAGGGATACCTCCTTAGACTAGGAGAGGTATCTTTCTACAGACAAAACAGCTCCCAAGGTTAGCCCTGTAGGATGTGAAGCACCCAACAAAGGGATTTTCCAAAACACAGTAGGGCACATCTCTGAGGCAGACACGGCACCAAACTGTTACCAGCTGAACTGCTGACAGGAAGGGAAGAACTCATGTCTCAGATTCAATCCTGACCTACAGGCACCAGCGATGACCTCTTAGCTACAAGATCCTTCAAGATCCAAAGCTATTGGAGTCAAACAAGCAAGAGATAGTGTTGGAGCCAAAGACAATCATGCTAGCAGCTCTCATGCTGGTACCCTATGGGAAGCACTCAGATTCAAGGACACTGGACCCAAAGTTCAGATTGCTGAAGGATATATCAAAAGATGGGTTGTAGGGACAGTTCCTGGTCATCCAGAAGCAGAAAATGCAGGGAGGTCCCTATCTGAATCTGGATCCTCCAAAACATGCACATCATCCTGTCCATCTGCTTTGGACAGACTCCTCAATGTCAGTACACACCTTAAGGAAGAGGTCATCTATGGTGGCCTAGTGGACCTATGAAAGGACCTTTCCTGGACAAAAGGCGAACAGAGATGAGGACTGTCTGCCTCTGGGGAAAACCTTGCTTTGAAAGTAGGAGGAGGAGAAGCACGTGGCCAAATCTAAATAGGCTCCAACAAAGGAGATGGGCCTGAAGATCCCTGAAACTTCTCCATCAGAACATAGGGTCCAAAAGGGTTGGGAGATCACTTTTAAAACTCTTTCTCACACGGTTTATCCATCTCCCAGAAATTTTTCTTTTCTTTAGAAGATTCCTTTTACTTTTCTTTATCCTTTGCTTTGTCTCCCTTTCTAACTCCAAATTCATGCTAGAGGGATAGCCCAATAGGGAGCAGGCTGATTCCCTCAGTGTGACTGGGAGAAGGCTTTTTACCAGCAATTTAGAGTTATGGTCCAAGAGAGCTCTAGACACAAAGGCCAATCACAGAGAACAATCCTCATCCAATTGGGAAGTCCCCAAGCAACAGACACGCTTAGAATGCAGGTTTTGGAGGGGGGGGGGGGTTATGATCACAAGAGGTAATTTTTTTAAAACCTGACAGCTTGTTGGATTTATTTGGTAAGTGAAAAAACCCAAACACCTGCAGAAAAGTGCCACAGGACACCACCTAAAACTAACAACTATAGCTATGCAACACACAAGATACCTCAAACTAGAAACCATGAGACAGCTTCCACATCAATTTTTTTTTTTTGGGGGGGGTTAAAAGACAGGACAGGAATGGGGAAGACTAAACCCCAAAGAAAGAGAAAAAAGGAAACTAAGACCTTATTTCAATATCTAAATAAACTAGTTAGAAATAATAGCAGGCAAAGGCAAAAACAATGACAAAAAGTCACATATGTGCAAAAAATGGATGAACCAAGTAGTGAGGTAAAGGACCACATCTGAAGCATCTGAGGAGCAAATGAGATCTGAAATATTGTGATGATGGTGGGGAATTATGGGTAGGGGAGAAGCCTGCACCTTGGATACAAATATCTGAAAGCTGCCAGCTTTGGATCTATACAGATCCAATAACCCTTCAGTTGAGACAGATGGAAAAGACAACATCGGATAGGGATATTATTATTCCCTCCTTAACTCTCTCCTTTCTACTAAAGTACCTCAGATCGAGTTTTCTGGCATATCCCCTGATATTATCTATATCTTATGACTAAAACGTTTAGGTGTTAGGGGACAAATTACTACCTACATTAAGGTACAGCATGGAAAATTTCACAGACATATCCAGTCATCAGAAGCTGTCGGTGACAATACTGGAAATGGGAAGGAGGGAGTGATGTTGAACTGGATGAAAATGAGACAACACAGATCTATTGTTATGGAAAGTACATAACTTCTCTATCTCATGTTGTAGACTTTACCTGATTCAACCTTTGGGACAGATTCCTAAGCTGAAGACCACCCAGGTAGAATCAAGGAAGAACATTCCTGAGAAGAGTGGAACCAAAAGAAGAACATGATCTGGACTGCAGGTCCAGTTTGTAATAGGATACAAAGGCATAGACAGGTCACTATGTTGCTGTTGCACAAATGTCATTAATGGGACACTCTTCATGAAGGCTGCAGAAGTAGCCACTGCTCTTGTAGAATGAGCTTTTGGTTTCAATTGTAAAGGCATACTCAGTTTATTAAAAACAAAGGAAATGCATTTATGAAGTGCGGCTTTTGATACCCTTTACCCAGCTTAGATTTTGAAGAGGATATGAACAGCTGATCCAACCTTCTAATATCCTAGGTCCAGTGTATGCAGAATCTAAGCTGCTTGTGAACATCTGGCATATATAATATATATTCTCCTTTGTTTGAGAATCTGGGAAAAAAGACTGGTAAGTCAGTTGACTGATTTAGATTTATTTCAAATGTCACCTTTGGTAAAAAGGAAGACTCTATTCTCAAAGCCACTCTGTCCTTATGAAAAAACAAATATGGTGGTTTGCAAGACACTGCTTGTAATTCTCAAATTCATCTAGCAGAGGTAACTGCAACAAGAAGAACAGTTTTCCATGAAAGAAATTTCAGGTGCACTGAATCTCCTGGTTCAAAGGCTGTGTGAGTCGAGGCTTGAAGCATAATAGTGATATCTCATGTAGGAACTGGATCTCTCACTGGAGGTCGGAGTAAGAAAGTGCCCTTGAGTAAGACTTTTGAGACTTTTTGAGAGGCTATAGAAGCGTCATTGTGCTCTATGTGAAAATTTGATATGGTCTCCATCTGCACTTTGCTAGTGGAAAGAATGGACTCTTTCTGAAAAAAACTTTGATAAAAAATCTTAAGATAGATGGAAGGGGTGCAGAGAAAGGATCTAGCCCTTTCAGTGAGGCCCAAATAGCATTTTTTTTTCTCTTGCTTTGGTACATCATTTTGGTGGCTTGAGAGGCAGAAATAATGTGGACAGTCGAAGAAGATAGTTTAGCATCTCTGGTTATTGCTAGAATGCTGTCATCTTCGTGGATTTTACATCTAGTAGAGTCAGTTTGGAACAATGACTCAAAAGGTCTGGATTCAAATCCAACACCCACTCAGGGTATATCAGATGATGCTACAGAAAGGGGAACCAAACCCATCAGGGCCAAAACATTGCAATGATGATCACTCTGACAGTGCAAATTCTAGCATTCAAAATGAATTTTGTTAATAATGGTATCAAAGGAATGGCACAGAGGAGACCTGGAGGCCAAATGTGAAGCAGAGCATCGCTTGGTGACTGTCCCTGTGGCAGGATCAAGGCAAAGTAACTACTGCACTGCTTGTTTAGGTACGATGTGAACAGATAACAGCAAGGTTGGCCCAGCGACTGAAAATCTGTGTTGCCATTGTCTGATTGATGGACCACTCCTGAGGCAGGAGAACTGACCTGCTCAACTTGTCCGCTAGTATGTTTAACATCCCCGGGATGTACTTTGCTATCAGAAAATGGTGTGAAGACATTGCTCACAGACACCCTCTTGTGGCTTCCAGGCAAAGTGCATATGATCGGGTTCCTCCTTGTTTGTATATATACCAGACTGCCATCATGTCTGTCTTAATGGAAATCAAACCCGTGGGAAGGGAGTCTTGCAATGTCCTCAGTGTTATGAGGACCACTCTCATCTCCAAGGCACTGATATGAAAGTTGCCCTCTTGAGGTGAACAAGTACCTTGAACTGTCTTCCCTTTGAAATGCCCCTACCCCACAATGGAATCATCCATGGATACTGTGGCCAGGGGATTTGATGGGCAAAAAGATATTCCTTCCATTACTGACAGAGAAGTTAACCACCATTTGATATGATCTCTGAAAATTTGCATAAGACAAGTCTTGTTATGGAGAAGGTAAAGTCTTTGTGACTTTTGAATGAACTGACAGAGCCCACCAGAGTACTCTCATGTGGCACCTTACCAAGGGAACTAACATAAGCATAAAGGCCATCAAGCCTAGCAGAAGAAGGATTAACCTTGCATGAAGAAAGAGATGCTGAATGACTTGTAAGGCCACTTGACGAAGAGATACTACCCTGGTATCTGAAAGCTTGGCAGTTTGAAGGACGGTGCTGAGATGACATCTGATAAACTCTATGTGCTGAGTGAGTGACCACTGACTTTTGGACTGACTGTAATCCCCAGTTTCCATATAAGGTGGAGCAAGACATCCTGATGTTGAACCAGACGATCCCTGGAAGTAGTGGTGAAGAACCAATCATCTAGATATGGGAACACCTGGGTTGCTTGCAGTCAGAGATGAGATACTACTACTGCCATAACTTTCATAAACACCCAGGGGGCTGTGGTGAGGCCAAATAGCAGTGCTCTGAACTGAAAATGACTGGCTCCCAGACAGAAACACAGAAATCTCCTGGACTGTTTCTCTGTTTTTATGTGATAACAGGCATCCTGAAGATCTATAGACCACATCTAATCGTCCTTCCTCAGAAGAGGCAATATGAATTGCACTGTGACCATTCGGAACTTTGTCTGTCATATGAATTGGTTGAGATGGCTGAGGTCCAATATTGGCCTGAGGTCCCCTGACTTTTTTGGAACTAAAAAGAATCTGGGATAGACTCCGGATCCTAACTGGTCTTGGGGAACCTGCAGGGTGACTCTTTTTCCTACCAACATGAAAACCTCTGCTGCTGTAGATTCCAAATGACTGGGTGGAATGTCAGGAATCTTTTTTTCTTCTTCTGTGGAGGATAAGAAAAGGGAATGGAACAGCCTTTGGTGATTATACTTAACACCCAGGAATCCATTGTAATATTTTGCCAGGCTTGTAGGTGTAAGGGTAAGCATCCCCCAACTGTCTCACGAGTACTAAAGTTTTCAGTAAAGGGACTACAAAACCCCTGGTTGTGCAGTCTGCCTCTGCCCCTAGGGTGATGTCCATTTGAGTTGTCTTTCCATCTGCTCTGAAGGACCCTGTCTCTGAGAGTGTTCTGGTGCTAACCCTGTGACTTTCTGAGCCACATCTTCTCACCACATCTTTAATTCCTAGAAAAGATCCTTTGAGGGGTGGAGAAGTGGATCCCAATAGCAGACATGAGCTACTGATGGCCGAAGCCCCAGGAGGTACAGATGGCTCTGAAAGTTTGTGGGGTCAAGTCCACCTCTAGTGCCACAGTGTCGACACTTTAGCTTCGGGACTAGTCTCAAGCTGAAAGAATCAGAGATGAGAAAGTAAGGGATGCTGATGAAGTTGAAGTTGTCGGCTCTGACTGAGTGCAACAGTGGGGGTGGGGGGGTTGGACTCAGGTAAACTGGATCTGTGGGGCAGACCATTACCCATGAAACTAGTTGAGGGGTACTTGGACATGTATCCGGAGTGCCCAAAGGGAATGGTGCCAGGAAAACCCTAGTTGAATTTGTGTCCTCAAGAATCTACACATCACACAATCAGTGTCCATCTCAATGAGGCTTCTTTTAGTCCAGGGGTCTGGAGTGTCATCATCCTTGCAGAATTGGGGAGTGGAGTCTATGACTCACTGGATCTGGAGGAAATCTTTGGTGAGGTAAGGGAGAACATATCCAAATGGCTGGTGGATCTGACTTCCTCGGGGTCTTAGGCACCTGACCAGAAGAATCTGTCAGATCTGGAGACCTTTTGTGGTCTTTTCTGCTCTCTTCTCCTCAGATCTTTCTCATTCTTTAGACTTTTCTTTTTCCCTATCCTTCACCTTGTCCATCTTCTTACCAGGAGAACATGAAGCTGGTCTGGAAGAATTAGATGTGGAAGGCTGAGAAGTAGATCCTGTCTTTTAGAATTACCTTCTCTTTGCAACCCTAAATGGCCCTAGTCAGGAAAGAGGCACAAATGTTATAGTTTACATCAAGGTGGGCTGTGGCCACACACTAAACACATAGCAAGTGTGGATCTTGAGGTGGAATATTTTGTCCACAGGCCATGCACTTCTTAAAACCTTGGATTTTGTTGGAATTTAGAGGAAAACAGCAATACTAGAATGTTACTTTCATAAAGAATGTAACACTCTTCTCCAATAAACTATTACAAAAAGACTACTGTAAAGAATTTACAACTATTCTTTTCTGAAAAACTACTATAAAAAAAACTACTTATCTTACTAGCTAAAGGCATATCCTATATACCTAAGCATGATAAAACTACATACAGAAACACAGCATGTTTTGAAAACACTATAAATATCAATTTTCACCTAAATCCTACTCTAATGCTGCAACCCTATTAGCACTATCTAAAAAAATAGGTAGAGAGGGAGAAAGGAGAAACACTATTATTTGTAAAAGAAAAAATAAATCACTTTTCCTAGAGAAACTCAGAGCCCTCAGAAACATGTCTGAGAAATCAGGCATCAAATGACATCTGAGGTACTTTAGTGGAAAGGAAAGTGTTATGGGTAGGAGTGGAGTCACATCCTCGGATCCACGGTTTCATAAAAAGGCACCTAGGTTATATCCAGTCGAATCTGACAACTCAAAATTTGAATCAGACAAAAAAAAAGATAACAATGGATGCCTGCAATAAATTACATGCGTACAGACTGAATGAATGAAGATTAAGACAATATTATGCATCCCACTAGAACATTTTCATTTGCCCTTTTAAGTAGCTCAGATGGAAGACTTCTTGTTGGCTTTTAGGCTATACCAGACAGACACACCATATCAGTTAGCCTGCAATGAGGCCTTCTGCTATGGGGGAACTGCTGAAGCTTCCTCTTCTGGTATCCTCAACTTGACATTCACTCTCTTATTTCCATGCCTACAGATACATGAGCCTCCTCTGCCAGTGTACCCTATGGCATCACATGCCAGGGTAAAATACCCCAGCTCTTATACCATCTATAAACACAGTCTGTAAAATGAGAGGTTAAAAAAAAGAAGTTATGTACTAACCATAACGTTCCATCTGAGTAGATACTTCATTTGTCTGCAACCTGTGGGTAGTCGGATCCGACCTCGGATCCGAACCAGCAGCTTTCCAAGCTTCAAGATCCGAACTCCTAGCTCCTCCCCCCTACCGATAATCCCTTACTACCAACCACATTACCTCAGATTGGTTATTTTGCCCTATAGGCTAAAGACAGAGAAGAAATTCTCCAAAGGACAATACCTTACCGAGGTTCGGGGGATGGCAGGGGGGGTCGGTTGCAGACACATGAAGTATCTACTCAAATGGAACGTTATGGTGAGTACATAACTTCTTTATCTGAAGTAGTCACTTCATTTGATCTGCAACCTGTGGGACAGAGTCCCCAGCTTACCTAAAGGCCCTGGGTGGTCCCTACGGAAGGATATTCCGAAGCACCGCGGAGCCAAAGGAAGTCCTGCTTCTGGAGATCATGTCCAGCTTGTAATGAGAAATGAACGTATGGGAAGAAGACCAGGTAGCTGCTGAACAAATATCGTCTACTGGAACTCTAGACCAGAAAGCTGTTGAGGTAGCCACAGATCTAGTAGAATGCGCCCGAACGGCAACCGGAGCTGGCTTCCCAACTGAAATGTATGCTTGTCTAATACATTGAGAGATCTAATTTGCCACTGTCACCTTAGAAATTGGTTTGCCCATGGCTGACTTAGCATAAGAAACAAAGAACTGGTCTGACTTGCGAAAATCTTTAGTCCTATGCAAGTAAAAACGTAGTTGTCTGTGGACATCCAATTTGTGCAATATGTATTCACCTTTGTTTTTGGAAACTTGGGAAGAAAACAGGAAGGTTAATAGATTGATTAATGTTAGTCTCTGTGGCTACCTTAGGTAGAAAAGAAGGATAAGTCCTGTGGGCTACCCTATCTTTGTGAAAAATAAGGTATGGATACTTAACGCACAAGGCTTGCAACTCTGATACCCGCTTGGCTGAGGTAATAGCAACCAAGAAGGCTGTTTTCCAAGATAAGAATTTTAAAGGCACTGAGGCCGCCGGTTTGAAAGGTGGTCCTGTTAATGCTTGTAACACCAAAGTAAGATCCCATGGAGGCATAGCCGGCTTAATGGGAGGCTTTAAGAGAAACACGCCTTTTAAGAAGGCTTTGCATATCTTTGCTGACGCCAAAGAATTTACGCCACCCCCCACATGATAATGAGAGATGGCTGCAAGTTGGACTTTAATGGTGGATGCACTAGCTCCCTGCCTAAAAAGGAGGGATAGGAAGTCCAGGATAGTGGGAATAGGAACCGTAAAGGGATCTAATTCCTTATCCTTTGCCCAGATGGAAAAGCATTTCCATTTATTGTTGTAGAGCTTTCTGGTGGATGGCTTATGAGCTGCCACCAGAATGGCCTTAACCGGGGACGAGATACCGGGAGTCCTTGCCATTAACGGAACTGGATCAACCAGGCCGTGAGCCTGAGGTTGACCAGGTTCGGAGTGTGGCATCTCGTCGGATGCGAGATTAGGTCTGGTCTGGGATCCAGAATCCATGGGGGGGCCACACTGTGAGACTGCCGAAAGGGGAACAAGACTTGCCGAGGCCAGAATGGGGCAATGAGAATCACTCTGCTCCCCAGCCGACAGGCTTTCTGGATGAATTTCGTCATCAGAGGAAGAGGAGGATACGCACAAAGGAGACCAGGCGGCCAAGCATGAACCAGAGCGTCCCTGGGGGATTCCCCTCTGGGGGGAACTATCGCAAAGTAATCGCTGCATTTTGAGTTTAGGGGAGAGGCAAAAAGGTCGCAGCGAGGTTGACCCCATTTGAGGAATATCTGCTTCGCGACAGAGGGATTCAGAGACCACTCGTAAGGGCTGAGAAAAACCCGACTTAAGTTGTCCGCTAATATGTTGGACCGCCCCAGAATGTGCGTTGCTATCAGAAAGCGGCTGGTGGAAATAGCCCATTCCCACACTCTCATGGCTTCTCGACACAGGGGGTAAGACCTGGTCCCTCCCTGTTTGTTTATATACCAGACCACGGACATGTTGTCCGTCTGGATTGCAATAGTCCCCAGAGGTAGAAGGTGATGGAGAGCTTGCAACGCCAACAGCACTGCCCTCATCTCTAGGACGTTGATATGCAATGCAGTCTCTAGAGAAGTCCACGTGCCTTGGACGGACTTGCCTGCGTAATGCCCGCCCCACCCGAAGCAGGAAGCGTCCGTGGTCAACGTGGCTTTGACTGGGGGAATCACAAAGGGTCTCCCTTCTTTGAGTTCCTGAGCCTGTAACCACCAAAGTAGGGAGTCCCTGCATGCCCTGCTCAGAGGAATCGGCATGTCCAAGGGATGGACCGATAGTGACCATTGGACCTGGAGAGTCCATTGTAACACTCGCATTCGCAGACGGGAATGGAGAGAAAGGCCGATCGCTGCTGACATAGACCCTAACGCCCTCAGGACTAATTCTGCTGGAGGAGCGGGGCTCCGAAGAATGTCCAAAACTTGGCGAGACAAACTGTTTAGCCTGACCGATGTCAGAACCACTCTGGAGATTCGAGTATCCAACCTGGCCCCTATGAATTCTAGGGCTTGAGTGGGGCACAGGCAGGATTTCTTTAGATTCACTGAAATGCCCAAATGACCAAACAGAGATAGGGCGTAATCTCTCGCCGTAACCAGTAGATGCTTGTTGGGGGCGGTGAGGAGCCAGTCGTCCAGGTAAGGGAACACCTGAATGCCCTGGAGTCTCAGGTGGGCTGCAACCACTGCCATGACTTTGGTAAACACTCTGGGGGCTGAGGTTAGGCCAAATGGAAGAACCCTGAAACTGATAATGACTGGCTCCTAGCCGGAAGCGGAGGAACCTCCTGGATCGTCTGTCCATTAGTATATGGTAGTACGCATCTTTGAGGTCCAACGAGCACATCCAGTCGTTCTCCTGCAGAAGGGGGAGAATAGATTGGAGGGTGACCATCTGGAACTTTTCCTTGGGTATGAACAGGTTCAGGGACGAAAGGTCTAGATTGGGTCTGAGGTCCCCCGTTTTCTTTGGCACCAAGAAGAACCTGGAGTAATAACCCAATCCGGACTGCTCTGGGGGGACGGGCTGGATGGCTCTTTTTCTTAGCAACCCCGAAATTTCTAGAGCTGCAGACTCCCTTTGATGGGGTGGAACATCGGGGAGCTGTTTGGGTTTGGGGGGGGTGCAAGAACGGTATTGTGTAACCTCTGGATATTATCCGGAGCACCCATCGATCATTTGCAATGGACTCCCAATTTGACAGGTGCTCCGATAATCGCCCCCCGACTGCCTCCAGAGAGGGACAGTCGGGCAAGCCCTCAGGGCTGTTGCACTGGTCCCTCCGAGAAAGGTTCTCTAGACCCGAAGTTACGCGGGCCCCCTCTGCCTCTGGGCCGGCGTCCACCTTGTCCTCCTCTGCCTCTAGAGGACGAGTTGTCCGCAGCAGGACGGGATTGCTGAGATTTACGGAACCACAGCTTCTTTTGCCCCCTCTGATTCCTGGAGAAGGATCTTTGGGGGTTAGAGAAGCGGACTCCGACGGCCGACAGCGTCTTCCCATCCTTTTCGCTTTGGACTAGCGTGTCGCGAACTGATGAGCCAAATAAGGCCGAACCATCGTAAGGGGCATTCGCGAAGGACGCCTTAAAGGGATCCGTGAAGTCGCAAAGGTGGAGCCAGGAGTGCCGTCGCAAGACTACTCCCGCTTCGCTAGCTCTAGCGGCTCCTTCCGTGGCATGGGAAAGAAGCCGCATAGATGTATTTGATATGGACTTTAGAGTGGCCATTCGAGTCTCAAAAACCTTTTTGTCTGGGACCGACATGGATTCCGGAGGGGCTGCAGCGTATTCTTTAATTAAGTCACGATGTAGCCTGATAGTGTGTGCCATGTAGTTCAGCGACCTTATGGCAAAGGTCGCTGAAGCAAACATCCACTTTCCAATATGGTCCAAAGCCCGGGACTCCTTGTCCGGCGGATGGACCGAAGAACTTTCCTGGGCAAGTTCTTTCTTAGTGGCCGCCGCCACCAATATAGCATCAACCGGCGTGCCTTTGGACCAAGAAGGTCTATCAGAGGGAGGGCTGAGGACCTTATCTGGGCATCTAGGGATAGGCTCCACGGTGTCGGGCTCCTTCCAAGCCCTGGTGGTAATTAGGTCCACCAAGGGGTCGGCTGGGGAGGACACCCAGGAGGTAGATGGGCTTGCCTCAAAGGCCTCCAGAAATATGGACTCGTCCAGGGAGGGCTTTTGCGCAGACCACCCCCTTCTTATACGCAACACTTCCATGATGTCTCCAAATGAGACATCTTCAGGGGGTGACCTTGGGGAACCCTCCGTATCATCCAGATCCGTATCCATGGTAATGGACTCGGGGGAGTCCAGGTGCCTCGTTTTGCACTGGTGCTTCCGAGGCACCTCTTCGGCGGGGCTGTCCGAAAAGGGCTCGCCCACCGGGTGGTGTTCCTCCCTAGGAACTAACTGGAGGCTTTGGGCAGGCTGTCCAGATGGACGGATGATCGAAGACAGACCCTGATACAGTGGGGGCACAGGTGGATCTGAAGGCCCGGTTGGGGACCTGGATGACCTCGACAGTACCCTCTCCACTACCTCAAAAGCCGAGGGAGATTCACTGTCACCAGCCTGAGAAAGCAACCTCCTCGGCTCCGAGGATAGGATCGGGGTCGGAGCCGAAGCAATCGGACCCGAGGTAGTGGTGTGCTCCGCCCCAATCGGCGCCGAAGACACAACCACCCCCTCGGATCTGATGCTCAACCCTCGGCCCCGAGAGCTTGGATCCGACAAGCTCGAAGGTATAGTCGGCGTCGAAGACACTATCCCTGTCGGCGCCGACGTATCCCCGGATCCAAAAGGGCCTGGATCCGACAACTCTGAGACCCGATAACGGGTCGGAGAAGGAGCGATCGGGGAAAGATGGGGGCTGCACTCCCTCCCAAGGGGGGGGGGGGCAAGAGCATCCCCATCTGCATCTGGGTCTGTAAAAATCTTCACATCATCCGATCCATGTCTGCTTCGGAGATGCTTCTAGTAGACCGCGAGGAGGTAGTCGAGGCAGGCCAGGAGGGCCGCCTCAAAGACCTCGAGGGAGACCTATCCTCCTCCTCCGGCTCCGGAGAAAAGGAAGGTGAATGGAGCCGAGAGGACAAGGATCCGGAGACCCTCTCAGGGGACTTCAAAATCTTTTCAGGCGGAGCCGACGGATGAGACTCGACCCGCCTCTTTGAAGAATGACCCTCTATCTCTCTATGTTTCTTCTTCTCCCTGTGGGAAGAAGAACCAGACTCCACAGAGCTAGTACCCGATAAGGGAGGTTGAGTCCCGGGTACAGCTAAGGGAGTAGCAGGTGCCGAAGCTACAGGAGTAGCTTGAACCCGGCTGGGAGAGGAAGAAGAAGCCGATTCCTGAGGGAGTTTTCCCGCCAGGATCAGCTTGTTCTTTCTGTCCCTAAGTGCCCGAGGGTTGAAGGCCACACAAATCTGGCAGGCCTCCGACAAATGCGCTGCCCCCAGACATAAAACGCACTGAGTGTGGCCATCAGCTGGGGAAAGCTTGTGGCCACACTCAGTACATTTTGAAAATATAGCCTTAGACTCAGCCATAAATTCTCTCACACACACACACCCAAACACTAGGGGGGGAGGGGGAGAGACAAATTTAAACTAAGGAAAAAGAGTTTTTTTTTTTAAGTGGGTTTTGAAGGATTCAACGCTAAACAACACACACACACAATTTAAATTAGAAATAGCTATAGAAAAAGGAACAATCTCACCATGGCCAGGAGCTCTTCACTAAGAAGCAACTGTCTTTAGCCGCGGCAAAAAACGATCTGAGATAATGTGGTTGGTAGTAAGGGATTATGGGTAGGGGGGAGGAGCTAGGAGCTCGAATCTTGAAGCTTGGAAAGCTGCCGGTTCGGATCCGAGGTCGGATCCGACTACTCACAGGCTGCAGATCAAATGAAGTAACTACTTCAGATCATGCACACACACACACACACACACACACACACACACACACACACACACACACACACACACACACACACACGAGGAAATACAAATATATATTTTTCAAATGTAGATGGAAATTCATCCACAGCTGCAGTAAAGAGAGGTCATCCAGAATCAAGGACAATAGGAGGGCAACAAGCAACAATTACAGAAGGTTTCCATGCAGATGCAAGCATGTAGGGAGTACATGCCTTATGTATATGACTTTGGGGACAAGAGGCTGGAACCAGAGAATGGCTAAAAGCTCAAACAGCTAAACCCTGCAACATTGGGAGAAAAAAAGGTGACTCACAGTTCAACAATAATACTTAGTGAAGTTGTGAAATGACAACTAAGCAGCAGATGCACATACGTCTATAATGGAGATATTTCTAAAACAAGCACCAAAAGCAGCCATACCTCTATTTCAGTGGCCAGTGGTGGCAGTATTTTGCAGTACGTGCACCTGATGGATTTGTAGTCCACATAAAAGTATTTGATTTACTGTCTCAACTGGCATAAAGTGATAAAGTCCTGACTATGACCCAGTTCAATTAGAAGCTTGGCCACCTGCTAAAATTGGCGTGGAGGAGAACAGGAATGATGATGCTTACCCTACTTGCTTCTTTCTGGTGCAGGGTTGAGAGGTCGAGCTGGAGTCAAGACCATTGCCATGTTGTGGGAGGTGATACCAGAGACTATGGTAATTGGTTAGTGGGCTCAGTATTTTGGGGAGCTGCAAACAGGAGTTACTTCACTGCGGAAGAAGTCTCCATGATAGTGCCCCAATGCACAATGGTATGCAAAAGTCATATGGTGCAGTCAGTGCATACAGAACTTTAGAACCTCCTAGGAAAAAAATCTAAGCCCCTTTTTAAAGGAAGTGCCACTCTTGAGATTCTCAGCCCATGCCTACAGGAAAAGAATGGGGCATAGGACTCTCGAAGGGGGGGGGGGACTGGCCAACTAAGCAATTGGAGGGGAGCTAATGGTTAGAAGAGGATCATAAAAATAAACCAAAAACAAACATGCACACAAATCAACAGTGTTTGTCTATGGCAAGTCCTTCCATCCTTTGGAGCAAATCAGATGAGCAACTGTTCTATCTTTCTGAACTTATGTATCCTTTTCAAGATGAACCTGAGCTAAGATGGCACATTCAGGCTACATAAGAATCTTCCTCACTGGTTACTACCACAGAAAGAAAACAGGGAAGTGAATGCACTGGTTTAAGGACAATTCTTACACTACTTTTACAGGAAACATCAAAGAGTCTTAAGGGACACCATTTCCTTATCACAGTAAAAATGTGGTTCCTTAAAAATATGAGCCTAAAACTCTGAGATCCCTTGAGCAATGCAACTTCCAAGACTCAGACTGCAGATCTGCCAAGGTGGCCAATTTGATGGGAGGAAAAACTTTTAGTTATGTACTTACCATAACTTCGGATGTATGGGATCCATCTCGCCTACATTCATGACAGATGGGTTCGGAGCCGATCCATCGGCTCCGACTCGGCAACTAATACACTAGCACGAAGTCTCTCATTGGCTGGGCTACTCCCTATCCCAGGATGCACTACACCTGCTTCCCCAGATCTTGTTTGTTCGCTTTCATACATCCATGCAAACACAGAAAAAGTAGTAGTCACAATAACCAACTAAAGTTCTTCAAGAAAGAACGCCAAGAAAAGAGGGACTACAGCTCCTCTAAATCCAAATGGAAGGGGGAAGGAGGGTGGGTACTTATGAATGTAGGCGAGATGGATCCCATACATCCGAAGTTATGGTAAGTACATAACTAAAAGATGTAATGGGATCCTATCTCGCCTACATTCATGACAGATGGGGCAGCGTCCCTAGCACCTACATCCCGGGTGGCTCATTGGAAAACACTCCTGAGAACTGTGGAACCAAAGGAAGCTCTGCCTCGAGAAACCACATCCAATTTGTAATGAGAAATGAAAGTGTGCGGAGAAGTCCAGGTTGCTGCAGCACAAATATCATCTACTGATAACTTGGAGTGAAAAGCTACGGAAGTAGCCATTGCCCTGGTAGAATGAGCCTTGACTGGAAAGGGGAGGTCTTTGTTAGCTTGTGAATAAATAAAAATGATACAATCTTTAATCCATTTAGATATGGAGGTTTTTGTTACTGGTTGACCCAATTTGTTCGCTGCAAAGGAAACAAACAATTGATTAGATTTCCGCGTTTGAGCAGTTCTATTCAAATAAAAACGCAGTTGTCTATGTACATCCAATTGATGCAAAGTATATTCTGCGTTATCAGAGAATTCTGGGAAAAAGACAGGGAGTTCTATAGTTTGTTGCATACAGAAAAAGGAGGCCACTTTTGGTATAAATGCAGGGTTTAATTTCAATGAAACTCTATGCTTGTGAAAAATCAAATAGGGAGGATCAGAACAAAGAGCTTGAAGTTCTGAAACTCGCCTGGCAGACGTTATGGCTACTAAAAAGGCCATTTTCCAAGACAGAAATTTTAAATCACAGGTAGCAGCTGGTTCGAAAGGACGGGCAGTTAGGGCAGCAAGAACCATATTCAAGTCCCACGGGGGGACAGGATGAGATAAAGGAGGCCTCAGGAGCCAAGCCCCTTTAAGGAAAGCCTTACAAAGTTTGTGAGACATCAATGAAGGTTCAAATGAAGCATGAAAATTAGAAATGGCCGCTAGCTGAACCTTAATGGTAGAAACTGAAGAGCCCGACTGAAAAAGGGAGGCCAGAAAATTCAGAACCTCCGATACTGGTGCAGTGAGAGGATCTATACCCGTTCTTGAGCCCAGAAAGCAAACCTTTTCCATTTACTGGAATAAAGTTTGATGGTGGAAGGTTTATGAGAAGAAGACAGTATGTGGACCACGTCCGGGGAAAGAGCATTGTCTCGGACTAAGGATGGAAGTGGAGTAACCATGCTGCCAACTTCAAGGACCTGAGAGACGGATGAAGCCGTCCTGACTGATGAGTCAACAGGTCTGGCACCGGATCCAGAAACCATGGACCTTCTATCGCATGCCTCTGTAGGAAAGGAAACCAAACTTGACGAGGCCAGTGCGGGGCAATCAAAATCATCTCGCTCTCCATGTAAATGGCCTTCTGTATCACCCTCAGTAAGAGGGGGAACGGAGGGAAGGCGTAGAGAAGACCGGGGCCAAATGTGAGTCAGAGCGTCCCTGGGAGTCTGTCCCTGAGAAGGGAACAGTGTGAAGAACTCTCTGCATTTCGCATTGTGAGGGCTGGCAAACAGGTCGCAGCAAGGATGACCCCATCTGTCGAAGATTTTCGCAGCTATACCCTGGTTGAGGGACCATTCGTGGGGTAAAAGAATGGTCCTGCTTAATCTGTCCGCAATCACATTGGACTTCCCCGGTATGTGCGTTGCCATTAGAAAGCGGTTGGTAGCTACCGCCCAGTGCCAAAGTCTCATGGCTTCTCTGCATAGTGGGTAAGACCTGGTTCCACCTTGCTTGTTTATGTACCATACCACCGACATGTTGTCGGATAGGATAGCAATCGAGCCTTGTGGGAGAGCGTGATGGAGAGCTTGGAGTACCAATAGTACCGCTCTCATCTCCAGGACATTGATATTCAAATGCGTTTCCTGGATCTGCCATGTGCCTTGGACCGACCTGTCCAGGTAATGACCCCCCCACCCTACCTGGGAGGCGTCCGTAGTCACAGTGGCAACGGGACGTTGTGGTATAAAGGGTCGTCCCTGGTCGAGATTTGATTGGAGAAGCCACCAATGCAGCTCTCGACGGCAACTTTCCGTGATTATGATTAAGTGGTTCAAGGGAAGTTCCTGATAAGACCATTGAACCGACAGTAGCCATTGTAAAATTCGCATATGAAGCCTGGCCAAGGGAACCAAAAGTATGGTCGACGCCATCGAGCCCAACAGTTGTAGGATCCGATGGGCCGGGGCTCTTTGTAGGGGGAGACAGGATTTGACTTGATCTTGTAACACCTGAATTCTTGCTGCCGGTAAAAGGCGCATTCTTTTGTGTCTAAGTCTGCGCCTATGAAAGTAATACGCTGAGATGGCTGTAGTACAGATTTTTGCAAATTGAACGTGATCCCCAAGAAACGGCCCAAGGTGAACGTGGCTCTGAGCGCTTGGAGTAGTAGATGCTCGGAGGTGGCAGTAAGGAGCCAGTCGTCTAGATAAGGAAACACCTGGAATCCCAGACTTCTCAGGTGAGCAGTTACCACTGCCAGACACTTGGTGAACACCCTGGGGCTGTGGTGAGACCAAAGGGCAGTGCTCGGAATTGAAAATGACTGACTCCGAGGCGGAAGCGTAAATGTCTCCTGGACTCTTGAGCTATGGGAATGTGATAGTAAGCGTCCTGGAGATCTATGGAGCACATCCATGCATCTTTTTCCAGCAAAGGAAGAATAGATTGAAGAGTGACCATTGAATTTGGACTTCTTTACGAAACGATTCAATGAACTGAGGTCCAAAATGGGCCTGAAGTCCCCTGTCTTTTGGTACCAAAATAATTTTGAGTAAGTTCCTGATCCGATCTGGTCGATGGGGACAGGCTGGATGGCTCTTTTTCTAGCAGCTTTGAAACCTCTAATGCTGCTTGATCCCGCTGACTGGGTGGTACGTCCGGGATTTCCCTTAAAGAAAGGGGGTTTGTTGAAGGGATGATATAACCTCCGGTAATAATGCAAAGCACCCACTGATCGCTTGTTATGGATTCCCAAGCTTGTGGGTGCGCCGCAAGCGACCCGACTGGCTCGGAGTTGCACAGTCGGGCAACAACTCAGGAACGCTGGTTGTATGAAGAACCACGAAAGGAATCGCGGTCTCCAGAGTTACGGGGCCTCTGCCACCTCTGGGCGGCGTCTTCCAAAATCCCCCTGCCTCTGGAGGGGAATCACTGGGTGGAGTAGGGAAAGACTTCTGAGATTTTTAAACCACATTTTCCTCCTCTCCCAGCCTTGGGGTAAGGCCTAGAAGGAGCGGAAAATCGGGCCCCAACGGCAGTCAAAGTCTTGCCCTCCTGCTCGCACCTAGTTAGTGTGTCCTTCACCTTGGGTCCAAACAAAGATGACCCATCAAAGGCGTCGGTGAAGGAAGACTTGAAAGCCTCCGTGAACGAACACAAGCGTAACCAGGCTTGTCTCCTGAGGGCAACGCCTGTTCCCGCTGCTCTACTCGCCCCTTCGGCCGCATATGAGATGAGCCTCATGGACGAGTTAACAATAGAAAAGAGGGTAGTCATCTGCGCCAACAATCGGGTCCAGCACCTCAGGTAGATTACCAACAAGAGAGTCATTTAGCTCTTTGAGAAGATCCCTTTGGAGCCTCGTAAAATGACATAAGTAGTTCAGCGACCGTAAGGTAAAGGCCGCTGAGGACAGGGTACGCTTCCCGTACCTATCCATACTCCTAGAATCCTTATTAGGAGGATGAATAGACGTCGAAGCCTCTGCCACGTCCTGCTGTGTGGCAGAAGCCACCACCAAAGCATCTACAGGCACACCCTTTGTGAGAAACTCCTTCTGGGGGGGGGCTGACAAAAATTTATTGGGCCTCGCAGGCACCGGTTCCACAGAATCAGGGTGTTCCCACACCCTTCGAGAAACCAAATCAAGGAGTTCATCGAAGGGTGGAGACACCCAGGAGGCGGAAGGCTGGGCCCCAGAGGCCTTGAGGAAGACTGACTCCTCAGCTGAAGGGGTTTTGGCTTGCCAGTCACCTCTCTGTCTCAGAATCTCCAAGATATCTGAGAAGGAGATATCATCCGAAGATGATTTGGGGGACCCTTCTGCGTCATCGAGGTCAGTATCCGATGTAATAGACTCATCTTGGGAGTCTACGTGTTTCCTCTTACACAATTTCTTCCGTGGGGGTTCGTCCGAAGCAGTTTGGACGGACCACCGGAAGAAGGGAACCCGATGGGGGTATCCTCAGGCCCTGGGGCCCCGCTGCCGGGGGGGCTGCAACACAACAGAGGCACCAGTCTCCAAATCTAGGGACGGTGAGGTAGAATCTTGTTGAACCGGCAAAGGCATGGCCAGCGCTCCTCATGGCCTCAAAGGCCGGACCTCCAGAATCCAAGGAGGTCACTGGTCTAGAGGCCACGATGGCACTGGGAATTCCAGCAGCCGATGCTCCGAGAGGAAGACTAGGCACCGAAGCACCCAATCCCAAAGTATTCCCCTCGGGCCCGGCTGAAGAGGTCGCAGTACCAAACCCTGAACCGGAGGACAGGGTAGGAAGCACAGTCGGAGTCGAGAGGCTTGTAAGGGGTCTCTGCTCTGACCGTATGGCTCCACATTGCTCCACCACCACCGGCTCCAACGGCTCCGAAGAGGTTGGAGGAGGAATCAAATGTGTTGGAGGGGGGATCGGCTCCGAAGCAAACTGTGCTGGAGCCGAGACCATTTTAGTAAACACTGGAGATTGGAATAGCCTCTGTAAAACCCTATCCAGGTCCGAATCTGACAGTCTCGAGGATTTAGAGGAGGTAGACACTCGAGAAGACTTTCCTCTCGGCTCCGACAGAGAAGGGGACTGGCTCCGAAATGGCTCCAATACTATCGGCGCCGACTCCACCACAGCATGGACCACCATCGGCACCGAAGGAGCCTTCTTCGGAGCCGAGGGGAAGAGTCTGAGCTGCACACTTCCACCGGCTCGAAGCCATTGGAACCGATGGAGGTGATTCACCTCGATACTCCAACTTGCGGCTCGAAGGCAATGGAGCCAAGTAGGAGGTATCGAGGCAGACTCGACCCTCGGCCCGAAGTCAGTGGAGCCGAGGAAGAAGAGGTCAATTTTGTCTTTTTAGAAGTCGGCTCCGACGGACTTGTCGGTGCCGACGATCTTTTCTTTGGAAGCAACAGGAGGGTTTAAGGCTTCCTCAAAAGAAGGTTTGATAAGCCCTTTCAATATCAACTTATTCTTGCGTTCTTGAAGAACTCTAGCAGAGAAAGCATGACATACGCTACAAGTCTCTTGCAGATGTTTGCCCCAAACAATAGACACAGACTGAATGGCTGTCTGTGATGGACATTTTATAACTGCACCGAGTGCATTTTTAAAACCTGACTTTTGTTCCTTAGACATAGTACAGGCCCTTCAAAAGTATGACTTTACCACAATAAGTAAGCACTGTAACAGAATTGCCAACTGAAAAGCCTTGAGACACACTGGCGCAGTACTTAGGAAAAAGTTTACCTCACAAACAAACAGACAAAACAAGTCCAACGCCCAAAGCCCTCTAATTTAAACGGGCTTGGCCCGAAAACAATTAACCACAAAAAGTAATTAAGGCTAAATAGCACACAAGGGTAGGGCAAAGGCCCTCTAACTTAAACGGGCCTTGCCCGACTGAAAAAATAAAGTACCAGAAGACACTCAAGCACTCAAATGTAACAAATAGTAAGGAATAATAAGGAATAGCTGTTAAAACAGCTGTTTGGTTAATATATGACAAAAAACCCCAAGGTCAAAGACCAATAAAGGTAAAAAGAACCACTTAGCTCCAGCCAAGTCGAGACCACGTCCAGCTTGTAAAGCGGCAAACGAGATCTGGGGAAGCAGGTGTAGTGCATCCTGGGATAGGGAGTAGCCCAGCCAATGAGAGACTTCGTGCTAGTGTATTAGTTGCCGAGTCGGAGCCGATGGATCGGCTCCGAACCCATCTGTCACGAATGTAGGCGAGATAGGATCCCATTACATCAAGCCTGTTAATCATTATGTTCAGGTCCCAAGGTGAAGAACAGTTCTTCAAACATGGGCAAAGATGCAGAACCTGTTTGCTGAGCTGCATAACTAGCTGGTGCTGGTACACAGTTCTAACCTCTACTAGACCACAATAAATAGAGATGCCAAAGACCGGAATGTCTGAAACAGGTAAGGATCACCTAAGCTGAAAACTTTATCCAAGTCACTTACAGTAAAAAAAAAAAAAGTTAAAGATGGGCAAATCAAAACAGTAGATGGACTAAGGAGAGCTAGTTTAAGTTGCATCCATGCTACACCAGATGAAGAAAAGCTGTGCCTACTTTTCGAAAAGCTCTGTAATCCATAGGAGCACTAAGAAGTGCTATGACCTAAAAGAAAAAAATAGACAAAATAAAACTTTAAGTGGGGGAGACGGAAAGAAGAAAAGGTATCACTACAGCCACAGCTCACAGAGGCAATCAATGCATAAAAATTATGCAGCAACAACTTGAGAGCTACCAGACAAAAAAAGCTGACCTAGAAAACATGCCTCGCTGGTCAAATATAAGAGTTAAGGGAGTCACACAGAAGATATCAGAAGTGGAGCTATGCAATTTCCTTAAGTGTTTTACTAAAGAGTATTTATATAACAATGACGAAAATAAAGTACAATTATAAGTGTTCAAAGAACAGGCAGAGGCAGACCCACAGACATATCTCTAAGGCAAGCTGCAGCTTATGTTCACTCATACCAAATAAATACAGACACTGTAGCATGCCAGGATATTTAGCAGTGTTCCTTTTCACAGAATATTTCTAAGAATGGTGGATGACTTCTACGAATTGTTGTACAGGCAAAGAAAAGAATGGGCACATAGAATGGAGGGAGTACAAATGCTAAGACTGCTTACATGTCAGCTTAATGTGTTAACGCAGTCACTCACAAGTAGTCATAATCTGGATAAATCTAGATACGGGAAAGACTCATATTGCAAAAAGCAGAATAAATAAGCCGATTTAGCAAAAAGATACAAGAAAATGGCAGAAGAAAGCAGCCGAGAGGTAAGAGAGACAGCTCAACCCAGTATTACAAAGAAATGGACAGACAAAGAATAGAAAGCCTGTGACACCCCAGTAGAAAAAAAGTGAGGGAAGACAGGCAAGGGATACAGCATCAAAGACATGGTATAAAATGAAAAGCACAGCAAGAACTTTGCTGATGTACAATTTTCTTGTAGATGGTTTGTGAGAAGATACAATAATTTGTTGTGCTGCAGGAGATAGTAACTCCGACCTGGCTAAGATGGGAAGTGGAGCAGCCAAGCTGTCAATTTGAGGGACTTGAGGAAGGTGTGAGGAACTCCCGACGAATGTGTCAACAGGTCTGGCTCCGGGTCCAGTATCCATGGTTCCTCCACTTGATGGGATTGAAGGAAAGGAAACCAGATTTGTCGAGGCCAGAAAGGGGCTATCAGTATTATGGTCCTGTCCAGATGTTTGGCTTTCTGCAAAAACCTGGGAATTAATGGAACAGGAGGAAAAGCGTAAAGGAGACCCGGGGGCCAATCGTATACCAGTGCGTCCCTGGGGACACCCCCTTGGGGGGGGTAACAGGGCAAAGTAGCTTCTGCATTTGGCATTCAAAGGGGATGCAAACAGGTCGCAGCAAGGCTGGCCCCATCTGCGGAAGATCTCTTCCGCCACTTGAGGTTTGAGGGACCACTCGTGAGGGAACAGGATGGCTCTGCTCAACCTGTCCGCGATTACGTTGGAAGTCCCCGGGATGGGCGTTGCTATCAGAAAGCATCCAGTGGACTTTGCCCATTGCCAAATTCTAAGGGCCTCTCTGCATAATGGGTAAGATCTGGTTCCCCCTTGCTTGTTTATGTACCAGACCACTGACATGTTGTCTGTCTGAACTGTCACTGTTCCCCGAGGTAAGGACTTGTGAAAGTGTTGCAACGCTAGAAACACTGCCCTCAGCTCTAGAACATTGATGTGCAAATTGTACTCCAAGTTGGACCATTGACCTTGGACTGTTTGTCCCTGAAAGAATCCCCCCCACCCTATCAGGGAAGCGTCCGTGGTTAGAGTTGCTACCGGACTGGGTAATATAAAGGGTCGTCCCAGTGTTAGCTCTTGACTGTGTATCCAACACAACAGATCCTTCTTGCAATAATTCGTGATCAAGATTTCGTGAGATAGTGGAAGTTGTAGATACGACCACTGGGCGAATAGCATCCATTGAAGGCTCCTCATGTGCATCCTGCCTAAAGGAAGTACAAGAAGAGAGGCTGCCATCAAGCCTAGCACTCTTAATACTTGTCGTGCAGGGACTCTGTTGTTGTGAAGAAGGAGCGAAATTTGATGCCTGAGGTCTGATACTCTTGATGGGGGGAGAGTAACTTGAGCCAGGGAAGTGTCTAGCTGTGCTCCTATAAATAAGATATGCTGTGACGGCGATAAGACAGATTTTCCAAAATTCACCGTTATGCCTAGTGAAGAGCAAAGACTGATGGTATAGTCCCTGGCTTGCAGAAGACGACACTTGGTGGTGGCAGAAAGGAGCCAGTTGTCTAGATAAGGAAACACCTGGAATCCCTTTTGAATCAAGTGAGACGCTACTACTGCCATGCATTTGGTGAACACCCTGGAGGCTGAGGTGAGACCAAAGGGCAGGGCGCGAAACTGGAAATGACTGGCTCCCAGCCGGAAGCGCAAGTGATCTCTGGACGCCCTGGCCATTTTGATATGGTAGTACGCGTCTTTGAAATCTATAGAGCAAATCCAGTTGCCCTTTTGCAGAAAAGGGAGGATTGACTGAAGCGTGACCATCCGGAACTTTTCCTTTTTCACAAAGGTATTTAACTTGCTGAGGTCTAAAATCAGCCTCCAGTCCCCTGTTTTCTTTGGAACTAAAAAGAATCTTGAGTAAGTTCCGGATCCTATTTGGTCCGCTGGGACTGGTTGGATGACTCTGTTTTCGAGCAACCTTCCCATCTCTATGGTTGCTTGGTCTCGCAGACTGGGTGGAACATCTGGGAGTTTTTTGGAGTTTGGTGGTATTTTTATGAAGGGGATGTTGTAGCCTCTGGTAACTATGCTTTTTACCCAGTAATCTGATGTAAGATTTAGCCAGACCTCTGGATATAAACCAAGCGACCCCCAACTGCCTCCAGAGTAGGACAGCCGGGCCTGCACTCAGGAGTGCTGGAAGGGTTTTCCAGAGAAGGTCTCTCTGTCATCCTGATTTTGCGGACCCCCTCTGCCGGCTGGGCGGCGTCTTCCGTTTCTTCCCCCTCCTCTGCCTCTGGAGGGGGCGTCACTTTGGGTGTGTTGAAAAGATCCCTGAGTCTTTCGGTACCACATCTTTCCTCCTCGTTGCCCTTTAGGGTAGGGTCTAGATGGAATGGAAAAACGGACCCCTACAGCAGACAGGGTCTTCCCTTCTTGTTCACACCTCGTGAGAGTCTCCTTTACTTTGGGCCCAAACAAGGAGGCACCATCAAAGGGGGCGTTGGCAAAGGAAGACTTAAAGGCTTCCGCAAAGGAGCATAAGTGCAGCCAGGATTGTCTTCTCAGGGCAATCGCTGAAGCTGCCACTCTACTCAATCCTTCGGCTGCGTATGAAATCAGCCTCATGGACGAGTTGACTATGGAATTTAGGGTGTTAAGTTGCGCTGTCACTTTCTCGGCGACAGCAGCATCTGTGTGTCCCTGGAGAGTATCTCCTAATTCCTTTATGAGATCTCTTTGTAAACGCGTGAAATGCGTAAGGTAGTTGAGCGATCGGATGGAAAAAGTCACCAAACTAAATATGCGCTTCCCATATCTGTCCATTGTCCTAGAATCCTTATTAGGAGGATGGACAGAGGAAGATGATTCAGACATCTCTTTCTTAGTGGCCGCCACCACCATAGTGTCTACGGGAACTCCTTTTGTAAGATAAGCTTTATCTTGGGGAGCTGTCATGTATTTGTTGGGTTTATGAGGGACTGGTTCCACTGTATCAGGTGTTTCCCAAGCCCTCCGAGCTACTAGATCCATGAGATCGTCAAAGGGTGGAGTCACCCAGGAGGTAGAAGGTTGAGTCCCAAATGCCTTCAGTAAAACCGATTCATCCACAGAAGGGGTAAGGGTTTGCCAGTCCCCTCTTTGCTTCAGGATTTCCAAAATGTCTGCAAACGAGACATCCTCAGAGGTGGACCGTGAGGACCCTTCTGTTTCATCTAAATCGGTATCAGATGTAAGAGATTCCTGTGGGGAATCTATGTGCCTCCTCTTGCACAGTCGTTTCCTCGGAACATCCTCAGCGGGAGCTTCTGGGGATGCATCTGAGGAACCAGAGTCTCCCTGTGGGGACTTCTGAGGCATTGGGTCTCGACGCTTGGTAGGTACCGAAGGCACAGAAGCAGAACGCGGACCTTTTGGGGAAGGAGATAAAGATACCGATGAAGTATGTGTCTGATCAGACAAGACCTTCCTCATGATGTCAAAGGCACCGGTGCCCCGACCCGAAGATCCGACCCGATCCGAAGAAGGAGGTCGTTTCTCTGGAATCGGAACCACGGGCTCCGACACCGAGGATGGATCTGAACTGATCTGAGCCGAGGCACCGAGAGGAAGAGTCGGAACCGAAATCTCGGTTCGACTATCCCCCCCGGAACCTAGGAAAGATGTTCGGCTAAGAGACTCTCAGGCTGGTTCCGAAGGAGTCGAGGTCAATGGAGCCGATAGCACTACTGGAGGCTTCGGCACCGAGGGCTCTACAATCATCAGTTCTTCGACTCCCAACACTGATGGCTCAACGGGTCTCGGAGGAGGAAGTGTAAAGGGAACTGGAATAGCTTCGAGTTTCGAAACCAGCTGGGACGAAACCTCGATTAATTTGGACAAAGCCGAGTTCTCCATAAACTTCTGTACCACTCGGTCCACATCGGAGTCGGAAAGTGGCCTCGAAGAACGGGTCGAAGGGATCGAAGTCGTCACCGAGCAAAGGATAGTAGACGGTGGTACCTCTGATACCGGCTCCAAGACCTGAGCCTCGTGCAGAGATAAGGTCTCGACACCCGGCACCGAAGTCATAGGAGCCGGTGTCCGAATCTGTAAAACACACCACAGCACACTAAGATATATATTTATAAGAAAAATAGAAAAAGTTAACTTTTTAAATACTGTAAATTTTTACAGAAAAAAAACGGCCTAAGGCCCTTACTAAGAATTTTAAGGTAACAAACTACCTAAACTAGTCAAACAACCACTATATAATAAAGCTATCAAATGCTATGATAAAGAGTATAAGAAAAATAAAAAATTATCAGTATATAACAAGAAAAAATAGTAAAATTTCTACTGGCCCGAGCCTCTCGATGCGATCTGCTGCTAGCGGCAAACTAGATCTGAGGGTTAGCACCGGAGGATCATGGGATATTACTGTGCCTCGAGCTTTCTCGAAGATGCGAGCTAGTGATGCGGCCGACTGGGAGCCGAGGATCGGCTCTGAACCCGTGTGTAAGAACAAATTTCACATCATGCAGTTAACTTGACCAACATCTAAATAAAGTCTGCAGGTGGTCCTTGATACCTCAGAGGTGGAAAAAATAGAAGGAAGGAAATAGATGAATGCTGGAGACAAGGGAAGAGGGAGAAACAGATGGTTTATAGGTTTTGGGTATGTCAATGGGAGCAAGAAATCTGCAATAAAGCCTTAGAGATGTTGGAGAAAATGTTTAGGTAAAAGGAGAAAAACGCCAGATAATTCTGTAAGTAGGCGACAGAAAAGGGCATAACAGGATGGGAAAAAGGGACCTGAATACGAATTATGGCAAAAAAAAAAAGTATAACAGCCAAGAGTTGAAAAAATACACCAAAACCTCCCAACAAGAAATACACAACAAGTTCTAATGTTAACAAAAAGGGTAGTGAGGAAGGCAAAAATAAGGGCAAGCATGAACAAAATATGAGGTACTATTTGAAGGAGGTAATACAACATTGCTGAATAACAACAGGATGGGATAAAAAAAGATGGTGTTACAAATACCACATACGAGCTAAGAAAGAGAGAAAAATGAACAAGCAAAAGCAGCAGGGGGAGGTTAGAAGAAGAAAAAACACGACAAACTACTGGTAGATTTACTGGTGCACCTTCCATGAGAACTGCACTTGCGTGTATATGGATGAGATTAGCAAGTTAAAAAATAAAATAAAAGGAAAGACTCCACTTGGATGGTCAGGTGGGAGCAAAGGATCAAAGCTAGGGGCTAGGTCCCTCAGTGGAAATTTTTGGTAGCCCAAAAAAGGAAACATCCTTCACACGTACAAGGATGGTTTCCTGTACTGTATGAACCTAACATAGGATCATAGGAGGTTACTAGGCTAATGGCCCTGGGGGCCCTTACAATCCTAGCCAAGAGTTTATACCCAAAAAAGAAACCTTAGCACCTGTTGCCCCTGTCAGTGAGGGATACAGGTGGAACCCCTGGGACAAATTTGTGGTTTCCCATCCACTCATCAAGGCTACACTTGAGGACGGTCAGCGAGGTACTCTGTTTGACATGTATGGGAAGTCTATTCCAGAGACGGGCAGCCTCTGGGAGACAAACCTGTCTCTCCAGCAGGTTTTGTTGATGTCACATATTAGATTTAGGCCTTTCGAGCAGGTAATGCATGAGGAGTTAGACTTACGGATAGGGCAGGATCCGATACTTGTAGGTGAGACACAGATCAGCTCTGAGCAATCTGCATGATACTGAGTACACTGATAGTGATTTGAGCCTGCCTGCACAGGACAAGTGCTAGAGGCCACGGATTCTCTTTGCGAGGAATTTCTGTGGCCCTTCCAGCTGGTGCAGGTGTTTGGAGAGGTACATGAAGATATAACCCTTCTTGGTCACCATGGGGGGAACGAGTATAAGTCTTGGTCTTTCCTCTCTGAATTCTGCAGTAAGACATGGAATTGGGGAAAATGCTTACAGAAATTTAATTTTACCCTACCAATGAAGAGCAAGTATGTCCACTATCAACCCTCCCTTGTCTACTGAATGAAAATACAATAGGACAGGACTGTTAACTTTAGTGTGGTGAATTTAGCATTTATGGGGTAATTTCATTCCAAGAATACCATGACCAGATAGGATTCCTGAAACTGCAGCTCCAGAAGGGGACTGCACCTACTGCTCAAGGAATCTACCAGAATTGTCATATCCCTTGAAATATGAACTGCTATAGGTGTGATGCCAAAGTCTATTACCCATTGGCAGATATTCAAACCTTCCATACACAGTGATATGAGCACATTCCACTTTATTTATTCATGTACTATTTCTATTTCATATAGTGGTTGCCTGCCTGGAGCTAGAAGGGCACTGGCTTCAGGTTCTCTTCCAGAGCTTGCAAAGCAAAAAAATACTTGCCATAAATCCTGCTGGTTTACATGAAGTCACCTCTCCTAAAGAATCCACTTTCCTTGACTTCCCATGCTACTAAATAAACACCCACATTGAGAAGCTGCGAATTGCTGCAGGAAGGAAAGAAAAGCATGATGTGAGTTGTGAAAATAGTCCACCACTCCAAAGCCATGTATCTTGGGTCTGGACATCAGAAGATCACTGCACAGTGGTACCTCAGCAGGCAATGATGTCTCCTGTCCAGTGCAACAACTACATCTTCAAGCATGTGAATGAAATTGTGGTGATCAAGGCTTTTTTTATGCCCGAAAACATAGAAGGGTCTAACCTTTGATTCTCTTCTACATTCTTACTCAGGACTTCAGGGAAATGACCTACTGAGCCACTTTCTGTGCAGAAACAACCAATAATGTAAAATGCCCACTTGGCCAAATGAACATTTTCTGAGCTGGGATCAAAGAGGACATCTTTCTATTTATAAACACACCCAAGGCCTGCAACCAGGAGGTGTCCAGGTCATGGATGCAACCCTGAAGCATCTCAATGTGGCAAGCAGGACCCATTCAGCTTGGAAGGTGAACACTAATCGATGATTGCCCTGCAAGGCCCAGGCCACCATAGCAAGCACCTTGGTAAACCCTCCACAAGCACAGGATAGTCCGAATGGCAGCACTTTGAAATGAAAATGAAAGTCATGTACTTACCAAAATAACAGATCCATGTTGTCTGATTTCTGCCTGGTTCAACACATGGGTTGTCGGATCCAACCTCAACACTGCTTCCAAAGCTTTTAGATTCCAGGGCACTGACTCTTCCCCTACCCATAATTCCCTCCACTCCACTTTAGTACCTCAGATCATGTCTTCCCCCAAAAGAAATTCTATAGTAAAATACCACACTCTAAACTAAACTCTAAATGACATGTAAACCAGGACTGGAGGACAGTCTGTTAAGATTGCTCAAAGGGTGAAGTGAGGCATATCCAATCACAAAAAGCCAATATGTGTCAATTTGGAAGAGGGCAGGAGTGATCAGATAACACGGATTTATGGTTATGGCAAGTACATAGCTTTTGTATCCAATGTTATCTATTTTTGTCTGATTCAACACATGGGACAGATTCCCAAGCTGCTTTACCTGGGTGGTATCAAGGAATGATGTTCCTGAGAATGAAGGAATTAAAAGACGAGCAAGATCTTGACTGTTCATCCAGTTTATAATGAAACACAAAGGTATGAACTGTTGACCATGTTGCCACAGTGCAAATTTCATCAATGGGAAGACTACTTGAAAAAGCTGTTGAAGTGGCTATTACCCTTGTGGAATGAGCTCTAGGTTTAGATAGTAGTGACAAACCCTTTTTATTACAGACAAAAGACATGCAACTTGATAACCATCTTGAAAGAGTATCCTTAGCAACTGCTTTGCCTAGCTTATGTCCTGAGAAGGCAATAAATAATTGTTCAGACTTTTGTTTTGTTCTAGGAAGATAAAACCTGAGATGACTCTTTTAAAGATACTAAAGAAGTATCACCTGACCTACTTGAAAATTTGAAATTGCAGCCATTTGCATTTTGATAATAGAAAACTACAGGCATTGTGGAACAGTTCACCCAGAAACTCTAATATGGCTGCGATGGGAACTGAAAAAGGATTGCATCCCTTCAACAACGCTCAGATAGAAAATCTCTTCCATTTGCTATGACAGCTCTGAGAGGCTGATATTATCTGAACAATTAATGTTGGGAGCCTGGCATCTATGGCTAAGGTCAGAACTGGAGGAACCAAATGGTTAACTTTATGGATTTCTGCTCTGGAAGAGCAATCTGGATGGGTAAGTCAACAGGTTTGGACACGGATGCCAACATCCACGGGAGCTGTACTAGTACAGGCTATAAGAAGGGAAATAATGCTTGTTTGGGCCAGGATGGAGCAATGAGGATCACTCTGGCCTTGCACATGTTTTTGCTTTCTGGCTGAATTTGTTCACTAGGGGCAATGGTAAAAAGGCATAAAGGAGACCTGAGGGCTAACGGTGCACTAAAGCATCATTTGGTGACTGTCCCTGTGGAGGGATCAGGGCAAAGTAACTACTGCATTTGTTGTTCAGGAAGGATGAAAACAGGTCATAGCAAGGTTGCCTGAGCGATGCAAAATCAGGCTTTTCACTGCTGAACTGAGGGACCACTTGTGAAGCATTAAGACCATTCTGCATAATTTGTCTGCTAGTACACTAGACGCCACTGGTATGTGTGTTGCTATTAGAAAGCAATTTGAAGACACCACCCATTGCCACATTCTCATAGCCTCTCGACAAGAGCTAAAAATGTGTTCCTCCCTGTTTGTTAATATACCAGACTACTGCCATATTGTCTGTCTGTATGGAAATCATACCCCTGGGGAGAAAATCCTGGAACGTCTGCAACATTAAGAGGACAGCTCTTATCTCCAAGATATCAATGTGAAGGTTCGTCTCTATGGGTGACCATGTATCTTGGATCGTCCTCCCTTCGAAATGCACCCCCCCACCCTACTTGGGAGGTGTCTGTGGTTGCTACGGCTAGAGATAGATCTGTATGGAATGATCATCATTCCATCACTGAACAAGATTTTATTCAAAGGAGATTTGTCTCTGCAGACCAAAGTAATGAGAATCCTTGCATGCATTGGATGGATGTTTTAAGACCATTGTACTAACTGGGTCCACTGGAGTACTCTTAGGTGGACTCTGGCTAGTGTTACCATCAAAATCATGGAGGGCATCAGACCCAAGAGCTGTAGAATCAGTCTTGCTGGAGGAGAAGGGTGGTGAAGTACGTGTGTCAATGTGAGATGCAGACAGAGTACTCTGGTGTGGGGAAGACTGGCAATCTACAGTGCTGAGTCCAGGTGGCATCTGATAAACTGTCATCTGCTGTGTAGGAATCAGATGGCTCTTGGACAGATTGGCAATAATTCCTAAATCTTGCATTAAGTGGAACAGAAGGTCCAGGAGACAAAGCAGCAGAACTTTGGAGGTAGCAGTTAGGAGCCAATCGTCAAGGTATGGGAAAACTTGGATCCCTAGCAGGCGCAGATGCACCACAACCACTGTCAATACCTTGGTAAACACCCTGGGGACTGTGATGAGACAGAAAGGCGGTGCTCTGAATTGGTAATGACTGGCCCAAGCCACTCTATCTTTACGTGATAGTATGTGTTCTGAGGCTCTATAAAGCATATCTAATCATCCTTCCTCAGCAGAGGCAAAATGGACTGAATGAAGGCCATCCAGAATTCTGTTTTACAAACTGATTCAGATGACTCATATCTAGAATGGGTCTGAGGTCCCCTGTTTTCTTGGGTACTAAAAAGAACCCCAAATATACTCTGGACTCTAACTGATCTTTGGGGAATGGTTGGATGGCTCATTTTTTTAGCAGCTTGCAAACCTCTGCTGCTGGGGGTTCCAACTGACTGGGTGGCGCATCAGAAACTTTCTTCTTTTTTGCTGGAGGAAGGGAAAAGGGAACTGAATAACCTCTGGAAATTATTTTTAGCACCCACAAATCTGTAGTTATCTTTTGCCAAGTTTTTGGATGGATGGACAAGCCCCCCCCCCCCAAAACTGCCTCAAGAGTGCAGCAGTCAGGCAACCTTTCAGTAGCACAGCTAGGGCTTTTCACTGAATGGACCATGAAAGCCTTGGCTGTGCAGTCTGTCTCTGCCTCTAGGGCAACATCTATTAGAGTTGCCTTCTCCCCTGCCACGAGATGGTCTATCCCCAGAACAGTCCTGATCAAAACTCTGATTTGTGGAACCACATCTTCTTTGCACTTTTCTGATTCTCAGAGAAGGTTCCTTGAGGGGTGGAAAAGTGGATTCCTACTTCAGAGAGAGCTTTACAGTCTTGTTGACTCATGGTTAATGTGTTCTTTACCACTGGTCAAAGAGTGGAACCACCAAAAGAGGCACTGGAAAATGAAGGATGTCTTGAAACTTTCTCCGAAATTATAAAGATACATCCACGCATGCATGGTGATGCTAGTGCCTGCTGCCCTAGCCATAACATCATCTGCATTAGAAAGCAGTCACATGGTTATGTTTGAAGTAGACTGGAAGGCAGAAAGCTGGGAGTCCACAGTATTCTGAACATCCGCAGGCAGAATACCCAAGAGAGACTTGGAGATCTCTTTGGTCAAGTCTATCTGGAATCGAGTAGCATGGGCCAAATAGTTCAGCACTCTGACAGGAAACGTCACTGAAGTATATGTTCGTTTCTCAAATCTGTCCAAAGTCCTAGACTCCCTGTTAAGGGGATGGACAGAGGAACTCTTTTCCTCAGACAAATCTTTTCCAGTGGTTATGGAAGCTAACACAGTAAACCGCCTTGGAAGCCTGCGGGACAGACTGTCCCTGTCTGAAAGTGTGATGGGAAGAAGAAAACTCCTGCTGAGGTTTGGGTGGAACCATGTTGGGTGGAAGCACCTTCTCCATTGGTAAAGCTACACCCTCTTGAAAGCATCAAAGCCCAAAGCCACAATTGGTTCGAAAAGAGGTCCATTCCCTTCTGAATATGAAAGAGAAATGCCGGCACCAATGGGCCTAAACCTCGAGACTGATCTCAGATTTCAGCTACTCAGTGTACAGGCCCCAAGGGGGTGAGATGGCTGCAATAATTTTGGATTCAATTCCCTCCCCCTCCGAGCTTTGGCACCAGCACGTCTGCTCCAAGTCTCTTCCTGTTCCAAAAGCATCAGGGTTGAAAGAGAAAGGGATGCTAATGGAGTCAAAGTAGCTTGGACTGATGGTTCCAATAAAGGTGCAACTCAGATCCAGGCTAGTCTGTTCCAAAGGTTGACCAGAACTGGAGAAAGAAGTGGCGGTGTAGTTCAACCAGTACTCTGTGCGTTCAAGGATTACTGCACTGAGAGAATTCCAAGCTGGAGCTGTGCTAAGAAACTTCAGCATCACTCTGTCTATGTCTTGTTCAGTTAACCTTCTGGATGACTGAACAGAGGAAACCACTGAAGGTGGCCTCGGGTATCTCCATACTTGCAATATCGATGAGTGAAGCTTTGGGCTCACTGGTTCTGGACAGAAAATTGACCGAGGAGAAGAAGGTTGGACCCGACAGACTGAATGGCCCACTTTACAGGATTCTTTGGATCCAAACCAGCCAAAGTCATGGGGTCCAGAGACTGTTTTCTAGTCTTTTCCAATCTGTCCTTATCTCTCTTCACTGAATCAATCTTTTCTTTTTGCTTGCCCTTTTGTTTAGTTTTGGCTTGCTTTATTGTAGGTGAAGCAGTGGAGGAAGAAAAGCCACCTGCAGAACTGGATGACCCTATTTGAGGAGGGTGAAGGCTCTTGGCTATTAGCTTCTCTCTCTTTCTGGGTCTGAAGTGTCATAGAGCTAAAAGAAGCACAGGACTAACAATCAGTATCTAGATGGGCAGTGTCCAAACAGTACACACAAAGAGTAAGGGTCTTAAGGTGGAAGTTTGTGCCTGCATTCTGCACACTTTTTGAATCCTTGGCTATATGATATCTTATTAAATTACTAAAAATAAAGAACTATGTAGGGAAAAAAAAACACTTGGAAAAACATCAGAAACTTAAGAATTTCTATCCTTTAGCCTACATTACTCATAAATCTACAACTTCTACTAATTAAACTATTACTCTAACCTATTATTATAACTACTATTAAGCTACAAAAAAATCTTAACTACTATCCTAGCTACTTTAAATGCTTAAATATCAAAAAATATTCTGTTTTCTTTTTTTTTTTTAATTAATCACTAAATTATTAGAGAGTTGAGTTTCTTGGTAGGACAGGAGAAGAAAAAAAAGAGTATAACCCAAAGGATATAATTTCTTCAACGCCAGCCCTCATAGAACACACATGATTCCCTGAGGCAGCAAATGAGATCTAAGGTACTAAGGTGGACTGGAGGGAATTATGGGTAGGGGAGGACTCACAGCCGTTGAACCAAAATGCCTCAGAAGCTCTGCCAAGGTCAGATCTGCTCAGATATGACAAACCATGTGTTGAATCAGATAAAAATAGACAACACTGGATCATATGTTCACCCAGTACAAACAGAAGAATGGCAGTGAACACCCCAGAAAATTAACTACCAAGATGCATCAACCAAATCCAACAAAGCCATTTGCTCCTCTTCTTGTTCTGTGAGATTATCCTTATGCTGCAATACTTTAACATTTGTCAGCCCAAGTAATTCCTTTTACTTTTTAACCATCTCTTTCTCTTTTATTTCTACCATATTTTTTAAATTTCATTTTAATTTTATCCCACTCACTTGCTATAACCTATGATGATATTTCTTTCTTCCCTAATAATGCTTGAATAGTTTCCACTACCCATTCCTTAAATTCCTCTCTTTTTAACAGGTAAGTGGGAAAGCACCAGTGTCTCATTTTACTTCACTACCCCGCATTTTTATCCTAGTTTTTAATGGCGCATGATCTGAAATAGTTATTGGATGTGTGTGTCAAAGTGTTCAATTAAATGCACATGTTCCTTTCTTCCTAGCATTCTTGTGAATATCCATTCTGAAATAATTTATTTGTCAAATTAACATGCTCAAGTCTTTCTAAGTGCGTCTCCTGCAGCACTGGTATTTGCACTCTGCATTTCGTAATATAATTCAATACTTTCTTTTTTGTCTATAGCTGTGAGGTCATATATTTTTCAGGTTAATATGGACAGTACAGCCATTATGATAAAAAAAACTTTTGCTCCCACATATTATACATGATAGTTTTTTGAATGTGCATTTCCAACTTTTCTGTTACATGCACATCCTAATATTTGGCACGCTGATCCTTTATATAGTTCCTTCTTCTCATCTCCATTTAAACCTCTGTCTCATTTTTCAAGATGTATTGGTTCAATGACAACCTCAAACAAAAAAACTAACACCCTCATCCCAATTAACGTAGAACAAAAACAAAACTATGTATATATCTAGAAAAAATTAAGTTTAGCTCTCCAGATATGAACTGCCCCATATAGACGCTGCACCCACAGGGATTGCCTAAGCTAAAATTAAAGTTACCCATGTTACAGCCTGTGCTCCCACTTATAGTGTCTTCTCTCTCATCTCTATTTCCCTTCCAGATATGAAAAATAGCGTGTATGCTTTCAGAAAACATCGACTTTTAGTGCTAAGAAAAAGTGCACCAGCTATCTTTAAATAAAATTAAATTGTACACTGTTCTATTAAATGTATTAAAGTATTTATGCTGCCAGTGAGGCTGCTATCTCTTATTCAGTTCCCATAATTTCAAACTTTATTTCTCACTGAACAGCTTGCAACTGTACCTTTAAATGTTGCATTTCCCTTAGCAAAGAATACTCAGAACTCTAAAAATGAACTGCTTGCACTTGCAGACAGATTATCACCATGTAAAAGTACCCAGCAATGAATTTTTGTCAATTTCACTCAGATCAGAATATGCAAAGTACAGTTGTGTACACTTACCATAAATGTCGATGTTCGAGTGTATTCACTGTTGCAGTCCTTACAAAATGGGTTATCCGGCTCCCGGTAGCCCACAGTCGGCCAGAATACCAAAGTCCTTGGTATATGACGCCGGCTGCCTTCAGTTGTAAGCATAACATCAGGTACAAAGAAAGGCAGCCAATGCCATTTCCTCAGTTTTTCTTGCCTTAACTGTCAAGAGCCCCCAAGAAGGCTAGACCAGGAAAAGAAAAATCCAGTCTGTGCCCTAGGAAAAAAGAAAAAAACAAGGGGGTGGAATGGGGGAACTAGGACTGCAACAGTGAATATACTAGAACATCTACATTTATAGTAAGTGTACACAACCGTACTATGTTCATCATGTTTCACTGTTGCAGTTCTTACAAAATGGGTTGATTCCCAAAGCCCAGGGAAAAAAACAAAAGGGAGGAGGAACACCCACTGTTTAAGGATTGGTAAGAATGCCCTGCAACACTGCAGTGGCAAAACCAGCCCTGGAGTTAGAAAACAAGGGAAATTGTAATGCTATGTGAAAGTGTGGACAGAAATCCAGGTAGCTGCTTCCAGGATATCCTTACTAAGTACACCTCTTAAAAAAGCTGCCGAGGTAGAGACCGCTCTAGCAGAATGGGTCCTAATACTCTGCGGAGGAACCTTGCCATGCTGCAAATAACAAAAGTGAATACAATGAGCAATCCATTTAGAAATGGACTGTTTAGAAATAGCTTTGCCCCGAGTTCCAGCTGCAAAACTGACCAACAACTGATCCAACTTTTGAAAGGGTTCAGTCCTGTCCAGGTAAAATCTAAGCTGTCTATGCACTTCCAGGGAGTGCAGTAACCTTTCCCCTTTATTCTAGGATTAGGAAAGAAGGTAGGCAGGTGGACAGACTGATTGAATCAGGCTAGAAACCACCTTAGGTATAAAGGAGGGATTAGTTCAAAGAGAAACTCGATCCACATGGAAGATGATAAAAGGTTCTACAGCCATTAAGGCCTGCAGCTCAGAAACTCTTCTAACTGAAGTAATAGCCAAGAGAAAGGCAGTTTTCCAGGAGAGAAACTTTAAATCTGCTGAGGCACCTGGTTCAAAAGGAGGCAGAGTAAGTTTCTCAAGTACAAAATTAAGATCCCAAGCAGGAGTAGGTACCCTTCTGGGAGGTTTTAAATTGCTAGCTCCCATGAGGAACTGTTTCATCAAGGGATGAGAGAAAATGGGTCGCTCAAAGGAGCAATGAGCAGAAATAGCCTATGCATGGATCTTGATTGAAGAAAAGGAAAGTCCACCATTAAGCAAGCCTGCCAGATAGTCCAGAACAGGAGGAAGAGTAGGACGAGAAGGGTCTTCCCCTCTAGCCTCCATCCAAATGCAGAATCTTTTCCATTTATCTGCGTAATATTTCCTAGTGCTAGGCCTCCTGGCCTCATGAAGAACCTCAACCATCTGCGGGGAAAGGTTCATATTATTAGCCAGGCTGCCAAATGCAGAGTCTGAAGATGAGGATGTAGAATTTTTCCTCCCTCCTGAAGCAAAAGATCTGGTATCAGGGGAAAATGCCAAGGCTGAGACTGGGACAGACTGCGAAGTAGTTCATACCAGTGTTGCCTAGGCCAGTCTGGAGCTATGATAATGGCCCTTGGTTTTCCGTCCCTTATTTTTAACAGCACTCTGGGAGGAAGAGGCAGAGGAGGGAAGGCATAGATTGAGAGCTGTGTCCAGGGGAAGGACAAAGCATCAATTTCCAAGCTTTGTCGTGATGTTCCCTGGTGCAAAAGGTTGGAAGAAGGTGGTTGGTCACAGTTGAGAAGAGATCCACCTGGGGAGTGCCCCAATGCTGAATGATGTGATAGAAGATGGTCTTGTTTAGTTGCCACTCGTGAGGATCCAGGACCTGCCTGCTCAACCAGTCTACCAAGTTGTTGAGCCTCCCTGGAAGAAACTGAGCTATCAGATGAATGCCCATGGAAGCTGCTATGGACCATAGAATCATGCTTTGTCTGCACAGGGGGTAAGAGTGAGTCCCTCCCTGCTTGTTGATGTACCACATGATTTTGGTGTTGTCTGTCCTGACTAAAAGAGTACCAAAAGAGAGTAGATGCTTGAAAGCCAGTAAAGCCTGCTGGACTGCCATCAATTCCTTCAGATTTATGTGCAAATGAATCTGTTGATTGCTCCAAGTCCCTTGAATGCATCTGCCCTCTAGATGTGCCCCCCAAGCGTAGTCCTCGGCATCTGTGGTGATAGTCTGGCTGGCAGGAGGTGGACAAAAAGGTAGGCCTTTGTTCTGTGAACAGGCCGTCGCCCACCAAAGAAACTCTGTCCGCAGACAGGGAATCAGAGGAAGTATCAAGTCTAAATCCTGACAGTGTTGACACCAAAGATTCTTAAGGTACCACTGTATTTTCCTCATATATAGTCGGGCATATGGAACCATCAGAATACATGAAGCCATGAATCCCAGGGCTTGCAGGAATTGCCTTGCAGAGAGCTGGGTCATGCTTGCCAAATTCTGTAAGTAAGTTGAAAGATTCATTTGTTTCTCTTGAGGGAGGAATACCATCTGGGCGGCTGTGTTCAGACTCGCTCCCAGGAATACAATCTACCTGGTGGGTACCAATTTTGACTTCTTTTCGTTGACAGTGTAGCTCAAAGAGGTGAGAGGGTTCTTTACAAAGTCCAAATCCTTTAGAAGTTGCTCTGGAGAGTTTGCTTGAATAAGACAATCGTCCAAGTAAGGGTAAATATGAATGTTTGTTTGCCTGCAAAAAGCAATAACTGGAGCCAGGCATTTCGTAAAACCTCTGGGAGCAGTAGATAAGCCAAACAGCAGTGCAGAGAATTGAAAGTCGCTTTCCCGATCTGAAATAAATGAACTGCCTGCATCTTTCCCTTATTGGGATGTGCAGATAAGCATCTTTGAGATCCAAATCACCAGCCAGGAATCCTTGGCCAGCATTGGCAGCAACTGCTGAAGAGTGAGCATCTTGAACTTGGGAATCACCAGAAAAGTGTTTAGAATGGACAAATCCAGAAGAGGGCACCAAGTGCTCCTTTTTTTTTTGCGAACCAGGAAAAGTCTTGAGTAGAAACCCTGGCCTATCTGTAGTGCAGGAACTGGCTCTATTGCTTTTAGGTTCAGCAAAGAAGAAACTTGTTTTTCTGCTTCTGCCCTTTGGTGTGGGGGAATATCTGGGTATCCTTGGTGGACATGGAAGGTGTGAAAGGAGAACTTGCAGCCTTGGGATATTATACTGAGTACCCATTTGTTGTCTGTGATGGTGGACCAGACATCTGCAAAAATGGCTAACCTTCCCCCCAAAGGAAACCATGGGCCAGCAGAGGAAGGTCAGAGTAATTGGGAATGCTTGCTTTGGGAGGGTTGCTTAGAACTCCCTGGTTTTGAAGAGGAAGCATGCCATTGCTTAGCCTTTTGAGGGGTGGAAGTCTGTCCCCTAGAAGACCTGTAACCCCTAGGCCTAGTGCAACCCTTTTTGCTAGGATCAGGAAAAGTCCAATTCTTAGAAGGGTAATGTCTACTAAAGCGAGGAGGCTGAACTTGCAGAAAATCCTTAACAGTTTGCATAGATTTGGCCTTATCCTCCAACTTTTTCAACACCTCTTCTGCTTTGTTACCAAAAAGATTGTCCTTGTGCAAAGGCACATCCAATAATTTAGATATGACAGGTTCAGAAAGGGGCTCTTTCCTGAGCCAAGCATGTCTTCTAATAACAGAACCAGTGGCTGCTGCCCTGCAAGAAGCTTCCAAAGTGTCAAAACCATAATGTATAGAATGTTTAGTGACGAGAGGCAGAATTCAATAAATCTTGCATGTCCTTACTCTCCATCAGGGAAGGAACACCAGCAATTTTAGCCTTAATAGCCTCCAAAGTATGCTGCTGATACTTAAGCATATGAAAAAGACAAATGACCTAATAGCAAGGGTGGCGGAGGTATAAACCTTTTTACCCCACCTATCAAAGGCCCTAGATTCCCTGTCAGAGGGAACAAGATTTTTAGCAACCGTGGCTTTAACACCTTTAGGGCCCTGAGAAATAATCTATGGATCAGCAGTAGTATTCTTGAAAATGAACTGATGAGAATCAGGAAATCTAGAAAACCTGTCAGGTTTTCTGGGAGCAGGATGAACAGAAATTAGAAGTTATGTACCTACCATAACGTTCCATGTTAGTTGTCTTCTCTCGCCTTCTTTCTTGCTGGATGGGTTCGGAGCCGATCCTCGGCTCCGACTCGGCACTTGCTTTAGCTCGAGAACTCCTTTTACCAAATCGAGGCAACCCTATATCCCATGATGCAAGGCGGAACTACCTCAGATCTCGTTTGGCAGCTAACTGACCCTGCTAAAGACTTATCCTAACATAATTAGGAACCATGGTTCCTAAAAGAAGTCCTCATAACAACGCTCCAGAGGAAGCAATCTAATAGGAACTCTCCAAGATCTGTCCAGGCCAGGGGGAAGGAGGGAGGGACGCAAGAAAGAAGGCGAGAAGACAACTAACATGGAACGTTATGGTAGGTACATAACTTCTAAATGTTAAGTTGTCAATCTCGCCTTCACTCTTGCTGGATGGGACCGCGTGCCTAGCACCTGTATCCCGGGTGGCTCAATGGAACAGACTCTTGAGAACTGTGGAACCAAAACTGGCCCTATCTCTGGAGGCCAAATCCAACTTGTAATGAGACACAAAGGTATGAGGCGTGGCCCAAGTAGCTGCTGCACAAATAGTGTCAATGGGAAGTCTATCCTGAAAGGCTACAGAAGTGGATAGACTCCTGGTCGAATGTGCTTTTGGCTTAGAAGATAGTTGTTTGCCCCTTAGAGAGTACACATAGGAAATGGTGGAAGTCAACCATCTAGATAAGGTCACTTTAGATACTGGAAGACCTAACCTGTTTTCTGCATAGGAGACAAACAATTGGTCTGATTTTCTAATTTGTTTAGTCCTATGTAAGTAGTACCTGAGCTGACGATGAACATCCAAAAAATGCAGCTTCTGTTCAGCTCTGTCAGAATAGTTAGGAAAGAAAACTGGTAGATCAATAGATTGGTTAATATTGGTTTGAGATACAACCTTGGGAAGAAAGGAAGGGTTAGTTCTGAGCGAAACCCTATCCTTATGAAACACCAGATAAGGTGAATGAATACAGAGGGCCTGAATCTCAGAAACTCTTCTTGCAGAAGTAACAGCCAGCAAAAATATAGTTTTCCACGTCAATAACTTTAAAGAACACGTAGCAGATGGTTCGAAAGGAGGTAGAATTAGGGATGCCAACATTAAGTTTAGATCCCATTGTGGAGGAGGATGTTTCACAAGCGGTTTTAGGAGAAAAACTCCTCTTAAAAAGGCTTTGCATAACCTATGAGACATGATGTTATTGTCATGCAAGCCAACATGATACTTGGAAATAGCAGCCAGTTGTACTTTGACTGTAGATGACGAAGATCCCGAATGAAAAACCTCCGCCAGGAAATCCAAAACAGAATGTACAGGAGCGGTAAAAGGATCAATATTTCTGGCGTTTGCCCAAACAGAAAAACGTCGCCACTTGCTAGCATAAACAGTTCTAGTGGACGACTTTAAAGAAGACACTAAAATGTCTCTGACAGAGTCAGAAATCATTGGTAGCCTGGCTAGGGAAGGAAGTGGAGCAACCAAGCAGTGAGGTTGAGAGAATGAATGGCCCGGTGCTGCTGACCCGACTGGTGGATCAAAAGATCCGGAACTGGGTCCAGATGCCAGGGCTGCACCAGAAGGTGATGATGTAGAGACGGAAACCAAATTTGTCGAGGCCAATATGGAGCAATGAGGATCAATTTGGCTCTCAAAACGGTGGCTTTCTGAATGACTTGTGGAATCAATGGAAAGGGAGGAAAAGCATAAAGAAGTCCCCGAGGCCAATCCTGGGTTAGAGAGTCTCTCAAGGGTTGGCCTGGAAGAGGAAACAGTGTGAAGTAAACTGGGCACTTGCTGTTTTGAGGGGTAGCGAAAAGATCGCAACAAGGGGTGCCCCACTTCAGAAAAATCTGATCCACTACAGATTGATTGAGAGACCACTCGTGAGGCATCAGAATAGATCTGCTTAGCCTGTCCGCCAATAGGTTGGACCTGCCGGGGATGTGCGTTGCTATCAGAAAACGCTGAGAAGAGATCGCCCATTGCCAAAGTCTGAGAGCTTCTCGACATAAGGGATAGGACCTGGTTCCGCCCTGTTTGTTGATGTACCAGACCACGGACATGTTGTCCGTCTGTACTGCAATAGTCCCTGCGGGAAGAAAGTCGGCGAGGGCTTGCAACGGTAAAAGCACTGCTCTCATCTCCAGGACATTTATGTGCAGGTGGTATTCTATGGGTTGCCACGTCCGTGGACCATCCTGCCCTGATAATGCCCCCACCCGATCAGAGAGGCATCCGTGGTGACTGTGGCAACTGGAGGAGGGGAACAAAGGGTTGGCCCTGATGAAGAAGAGAGGAAGATATCCACCATCGTAGATGAGCCCTGCAAGACTGTGTCACTAAGATCTCGTGTCTCATGGGCAGATCGTGGTACGACCACTGCGTGAATAACATCCACTGCAGGAGACGCAAGTGGAAGCGAGCCAGTGGAAGAAGAACAATGGCTGCAGCCATTAGGCCTAGAACTTTCAAGACAAACCTGGCTTTGATCTTGTTGCTTTGTAACAGAAGCTGAACAAATTTCTGGATGACCAGAATCCTTTGATCTGTTAGCCTGGCTAACATTTTGACGGTATTTAACTCTGCGCCTATAAAGGTGATAGATTGGCAAGGCAGCAGAGAGGATTTTTTGAAATTTACCGAAATTCCTAGACTCTTGCAAAGCTGTAGGGTGTAGTCTCTGGACCGAAGAAGCTGATGCTTGGAGGTGGCGGAGAGGAGCCAGTCGTCCAAATAAGGAAACACCTGGAATCCTCGACGTCTCAGATGAGCTGTGACCACTGCCATGCATTTGGTGAACACTCTGGGGGCTGAAGTGAGGCCAAAGGGCAGTGCTCTGAATTGGTAATGACTGGCTCCCAGCCGAAAGCGGAGAAACCTTCTGGAGCGTCTGTGAATCTTTATGTGATAGTACGCATCTTGAAGGTCTATAGAGCACATCCAGTTGTCCTTGCCCAGAAAGGGCAGAATGGATTGCAGCGTGACCATCCGGAATCTTGCCTTTCTGACAGACTTGTTTAGTCTGCTTAGGTCTAGTATCGGTCTCAATCTCCCGTCCTTTTGGGGACCAAAAGAATCTTGAGTAGAAGCCGGATCCTACTTGGTCTGCCGGCACTGTTTGGATGGCTCTTTTTTCCAGGAGTTTTGAAACTTCCTGTCTTGCCAAATCCCTTTGACCGGGTGAGATGTCTGGAAGGGATTGTAGAGGTACGGGAAACCTTTCGAAGGGGATTTTGTAACCCTCGGATATGATCGACTGTACCCACTTCTCTTGTGATAGGGATTGCCAGGCTACTGGGTACAGTGAAATTCTTCCCCCGACTGCCTCCAAGGGTGGACAGTCGGGCAACACCTCAGGGATGCTGAAAGGGCTTCTCAGGAAGAGACTCCCTGTTGCCCTGGTTCTGAGGACCCCCCCCTGCCTCTAGGGCGGCGTCTATTGTTACCCCCTCTGCCTCAGGGGGTAAACTGACCACGTGTGTCCGGTGTAGCTCCTTGGGCTTTACGGAACCACATCTTCCCCCCCTTCTGACCCTTGGGATATGGTCCAGAAGGAGTGGAAAACTGGACTCCAACGGCAGAAAGAGTTTTACCGTCCTGTTCACATCTGGTCAAAGTATCCTTCACCTGAGGTCCGAACAAAGCTGAACCGTCAAAGGGGGTGTTGGTGAAGGACGCCTTAAAGGGGTCCGCAAAATTACACAGCCGCATCCAGGCTTGGCGTCTAAGAGCAACACCTGTGCCTGCGGCCCTGCTCGCTCCATCGGCTGCATAAGATATGAGCCGCATGGAGGAGTTAGATATAGAATTCAGGATAGCAAGCTGAGAGGCAATCTTTTCCTGAGCCCCAGCAGCCAAAGGATCCTGGACTACTTCTCCCAGTTCCTTGAGAATATCTCGTTGAAGCCTGGTGAAGTGACAAAGATAATTCAGCGAACGCATAGCAAAGGTCGCTGAAGAAAACATCCGCTTTCCATACCTGTTCATGGTCCTAGAATCCTTATTAGGAGGATGGACAGGTACTGAAGGATCCGCCAGTTCCTTCTTAGTGGCCGCCACCACCATAGCATCCACAGAGACACCTTTGGACAGGAACTGTTTGTCCGAAGGGGCCGTGATGAACTTGGATGGTCTCCTGGGGACAGGTTCCACAGAATCTGGAGCCACGCCTTCCGAGCCACTACCTGCATGAGTGGGTCGAAGGCGGAGACACCCAGGAGGTGGAGGGTCGGGATCCAAAAGCCTCCAGGTATACCGACTCATCCTCGGAGGGGTCAATGGAGGGCCAATTCCCCCTCTGTTTGAGGAGCTCAAGGATGTCTGAAAATGAGACATCCTCAGAGGGGGACCGTGGGGAACCCTCCGACTCATCTAAGTCGGTATCAGATGTAGTAGACTCAGGGGAGTCTGTGTGTTTCCTCTTACACGTCCTCTTCCGAGGGGATTCCCCTGCAGGATCAGGAGAAACTTCGGAAGAGGAGGAAATTCCCAGTGGGGAAACCTGGGGTGATGGATCCCTGGGCCTGAGAGCAAGAGGCTGGCAAGAGGCATCTGCAGGCACTGATGAGGGAGGAGCTAGAGGGATAGACCGTTGACCAGGCTCAGAGGCCAGGACACTCCTCATCACCTCAAAGGCTCCTCTCCCCGGGAGACCTGAACACACCCGCTCCGAAGAAACAGGAATGGTCGGCTACAAGGAGAGAGAAGGCTCCGAGGCCGATGTCGGCGCCGAGCTTACCAAAGCCGAAGCTCCGAGAGGGAGAGCGGGGTCGGACAAGGGTCCGATGCCACTAGCCCCCTCGGAGCCGACAGTGGAAACCCGACGACCGGATCCCTCCAAGGAAGGTCTCAAGGAGGAGATCGGAGCCGAAGATGACGGAGCCGAAGGATGTATCGGCTCCGGCATCGAAACAGTCACTGTCCCAAGAAGCTCCGGCTCCGAACTCTGGTGTGGAGTCGGAGGAGGAATCTCAAGAATCGGGGCTATAGCCAAAGTCTGTTGAGACGGGCTATGGAGCATTTGGGCCAGTGTCTGAGATTTCAACAGCCTGCTTACCACCCTCTCCAAATCGTGGTCAGACAGCCTGGAAGATCTCAAAGATCGGCTCCGATGGCTCCGCTCCGACAAAAGAGGAGACCCCGGAGCCGAGTGAATACTTAGTATCGAAGGGGACCGGGATCTCTTACGGGTCGGAGCCATCGGAGCCGAAGTCCCTTGAACCCCAGATGGAGCCGAGGATATCTCGGCTCCGATGCTGGATAAAGTGTCGGCTCCAGCCGGAGCTGACAAGGCCACAGTAGTCAGGGTATCGGAGCCGGCCGGCACCGAACCCACTACTCTAACAGAAGAAGTATCGACTCCAGCCGGAGCCGATATCGGCTCCGACGGAGCCGGAGCCACCGGAGGAGGCTTGGACACTGTAGCCTGAGCCTTCGGTGGCTTAAGAGGTTTTCCTGCCCCTGGCTTAGGAGGAGAACCTTCAGGTTTAAGTAAACCTCGGAGGATTAATTTGTTCCTCCTTTCCTGCAGGACTCTCTGGCTAAAAGCATGACACAACGCACAGGAGTCCTGCAGGTGCAAAGGCCCCAGGCAATACACACAAGAAGTGTGACCGTCTGTCAGGGACATTTTCTGACAGCACTGGTCACACTTCTTGAAGCCTGAGACCTTGCCTTCCCTAGACATCCTAAAAGGATAGACACAAACAGTCCCCACAAACACACAACTTAATCCCTACACAGACACACAGGAAGGGAATAACTTGGGGAACTAGGCCTGACTAAAACTTTAAACTGAAAAACTATTTTAAAAGTTTAAAAGGAAGGAATAGGGTGGGCTGTAACTAAGTACAGGCTAATCTAACACTAAAGGGAAAAAATAAACCCCTAACTAAACTTTTTCTTCTTTAACAAGAAAAAACTTACCTCAGCTGGCAAAGGAAACCTCTTTCGCTAAGCGGCAAACGAGATCTGAGGTAGTTCCGCCTTGCATCATGGGATATAGGGTTGCCTCGAGCTGGTAAAAGGAGTTCTCGAGCTAAAGCAAGTGCCGAGTCGGAGCCGAGGATCGGCTCCGAACCCATCCAGCAAGAATGAAGGCGAGATTGACAACTTAACATTAGGAGTTAAAGAATTCTGCATGAAAACATCAACAACTTCCAACACCAGAAGGATAGCCAAAGGTTTATGCTGTGGCAAATCCAAGAATTCCCTAATCCTTTTCTTAGACTGAGGGTAGTCCTGACTTTCCCATTTGAAATGCACCCTAAGAGTATTCAGAGTATCTCCAAAAGAAAAATCTTCTGGTGGGGAGGCAGAAGGAATAGATTCTTCTGCATCAGAATCCTCAAAATCAGAAAAAAGTGGAGAGTTTCCCTCTTCATCAGCAGAATTGCTGGAAACCCCAGAGTCGGAGGCAGACAAAACTTTAGGGGACAATTCCCTAGCCCTCTTAGAAGGAGGTGGCTGAGCGTTCCTGATAAGGGTCAAAAGATCACCTGCCATTTTAATCATCTGAGACTGAGGCATTTGAGGGGAGACCGGTACCTGCTTATGAGTAACTTTGCGGCTGGAAGGTCTGCTAGAAAGCCGGAGGGACTCAGGAGGCCTAGCCACCGCAGAAGTCTGAACCAAGGTCGTCGGTCTGGATCTGGTCTCATTACGGAGAAAAGAGGCCTCAGAAGCCGGTGCCTGCTTAGAGGCTCCAGACCCATTGGAGGCGGCGACTGGCGTAGGGTCAGAAGATGCAGTGGAAGTCTGCGGTATGGAGGACTCGGAAAGGGCCGCAGCAGAGGCCTAGGGCTGAACATCCACGGACTGCAGGGGCTGTGAAAGCACCTCACTGACTGCCGCTGCGCTGACAACCAACTTAACAGGAACATCGTCGGCTAATTTGATCCTAAGCCTGTCGCGGTCTTTATCCTTGCGCTTCTTAGGAACATATGAAGTCAGGAGACCAGAAGACGCCATACCGACGAACTTAGGCCAAACTCCGAAATGCTTATATAAAATCCTAGCTCTACGGTGTATGGTACGTGGGTTGAAATAAGCACAGAGATCACAATTAGGAACGTCATGCTCAAGGCCCAAACAAGTGATACAGTAAGAATGAAAATCACGATGCGGAATCTGTTTTCCCCAAGCAAGACAGTTATTAACTTTCTCTGACATTCGTTAAAGCAAGAAAAGAGGGTCCCCAATGGAGTACTTATCTGAGGATGTCTTCAACTTTAGTGATCGGAATACAAAAAGAGGGCAATCGGCCGACCGGCACTCGTGCGAATTGCTTCTGCTTTGGGCTCCGCGGCAAGAAAGACTGAGGAAATGGCGTTGGCTGCCTTCCTTTGTACTTGACGTCCTAATGTCATGCTTACAACTGAAGGCAGCCAGCATCTTATACCAAGGACTTTGGTATTCTGTCTGACTGTGGGCTACAGGGAGCCAGATAACCCATTTTGTAAGGACTGCAACAGTGAAACATGATGAACATCTGCCTTCAGCTGCAGACTTCTTGTCTCTCAATTAACAATTTGCTAATGGATAAAAAAAGCTAATAGCATTTTCATGGTTTTTATCATTGTCTTACTTTTCAAATATACTTTCTTACAGAAAAACTAAAAGTTATGTACTCACCATAACTAGGCATCTATGTTGTCCATTTTCCTTCTTCCTCAATGAATGGGTTACAGATCCAGTCCTGGGATCAGACTCAGCAGCATGCTTCAAACTTTGGATCCAAATCTCCAGCTCCTCCAAGTACTATTCCATCCCCAGCACCTCAGATCGAGTTTGCTGCCACAGAGTCTACATTAAGTAGCTAAAGAAAAGGACAGATAATAGAATAGGGCTCCAGGGTGGCCCCAACGACAAAAACTTTCTCTGCTACTGACTGACTGAGAGACCACCCATGAGGCATCAGAATGGACCTGCTGAGTTTGATCACGAGTATGCTGGATTCCCCAAAATGTGCATTGCTACTAGAAAGCTGTTGGAGGAGATTACCCATTGCCACACTCTCATTCTTTCTCACCAGAGGAGATAAGACCAGGTTCCCCTTGCTTATTGATGCAGCAGATTACAGACATGCTGTTGGTTTGAATTGCAATAGACCCTAGAAGAAGAGCATCTTGAAATGCTTGCAGTGTTAAAAGGACTGCCCTCATCTCCAGGACATTGATATGCAAATTAGTCTCTAGGGGGGACCATGTGCCTTGGACCATCCTTCCCAAGTAATGACCCCCACCCCAATTGGGAGGCATCTGTAGTTACTGTGGCCAACATGGAGAAAGAACAAAGGGTCAAAGTAGGTAAATGTCATCTGACTGGATCCACCAATGGATAATAGTATTTGCATATTTGTTTAAGCTTGACTGGAAACAATAGGGGGTTGTAGAAGACTATACCACTGAACAGCTAGAGTACATTGAAGGACATGCATAAAGTAGCATGCTAAAGGAAGGGGAACTATTGCTGCTGCCACAGAACCTACAGCTTGGAGAATTAGTCTGGCCGAAGGAGCCGGACGAGATAACATTTCATGAACCTGAGATCTGAATGTGTTTATACTATGAACAGGTAAAAAAACAATCTGCGTTGTTGTGTTCAGATGTGCACAAATACACTCCAGGCTCTGTACTGGTATCAAATTTGACTGTTATACCTAATGAGTGACAAATCTGGAGGAACCAATCAATGGACTGTTGTAGGGACAAGTGAGGGGCCACTCGTCAAGATATGGAAACACTTGGAATCCTTTCAGTCTCAAATGACTGCCATACTTTTGGTAAATAATCTGGGGGCTGTGGTGAGTCCAAAAGGTAGGGCTCTAAATTAGTAGTGTCTGGTTCCCAGCTGAAAGCTTAAGTGCCTCTGAGAGGACCTGTCTATTTTGATATGATAGTATGTCTCCTGAAGCTCTATGGTGCACATCCAATCATCTTTAAGTAGAAAAAGCAGTATGGACTGAACCGTGACCATTCGGAACTTTTGACTTTTTCATGAATTGATTTAGTTTATTTAGATCCAGAATTGGTCTCAGGTTTCCTGTCTTTTTTGGCAGTAAAAAGAAACATGAGAAAGTTCTGAATTTTATTTGGTCTAGTGGGACCTACTGGATGATTCTTTTGTCTAGCAGCTTTTGAATTTCTCGTGCTGCAGCCTTCCTCTGACCGGGTGGGATGTTGGGAAGCTTCTTTCTTTTGGAAATTGGGAGTTTGAGAAAATGGCATGAAATAACCTCTAGATATTATTTTAGCACCCAGGTATCTTTTGTTATAGCAGCCCAAGCATCTGGTGCAAGGATAAACATCCCCCAACTGCCTCCAGAGGTGGGCAGTTGGGCAGCACTTCAGAATTGCTAAAAGGGCCTATCCAGAAAGGAATCTCAGAAACCCTGATTTTGCAGCTTCCTCTGCCTCAAGGGTGGCGTCTTCCATTAGAATTCTCTCCTCTGCCTGTGAAGGAGTTGCCTCTGCATCTGGAAAAGTCCCTGGAATTTTTGGAAACACATTTTCTTACCACCTCTCTGATTTCTGAAAAAGTTCTCTGAGGAGTAGAAAATTTAATTCCTAAGGCAGACAAGGTATTTTCTTCTTGTTCACTGTGGGTAAGGGTTTCTTTCACAGAACATAAATGGAGCACTGATGAAAAAAAACATGAAAGGCTCTGCAAAGTCGCATTGCTGCATCCAGGTATGTCTCCTTATAGTAATGACTGAAAAGGCTGACCCTGAGTCACGTCTGCTGCATGAGAGATTAACCTCATGGACGCATTGAAGACTGACAAAAGAGTAGCCAGTTGGGAAGATGACCTTTTGAAATCATCTGCAGACATGGACTCAGAGAGAGATAGACATATAGACAGACAGAGAGAGAGAGACTTTGAAAGTTCTATAGTCAAATCCCTCTGTAGCCTTATAAAGTGTGCCAGATAGTTCAGGAACCTCAGAGCGAAGGTTGCTGAAACAAATACATGGTTTCCAAATCTATCCAGCACCCTAGACTCTCTGTTAGGCTGGTGGAAAACGGAGCTCTGCTCTACTAGCTCCTTTTTGTTGGCCGCTGCCACAACCATTGCAGCAAGAGGGACTCCTTTGCTCCAGTGGGGTTTATCGTTTTGTGGGACTAAGAACTTGTCTGGGTTATGTAGGACAGAATCTGGCTCCTTCCATGCCCAGCGATGGTCCAGATCAATGAGCTCATCAGCTGGGGGGGGTCAAAACGATACTGACTCCTCTGGAGAAGGATTTTTGGAAGACAACAACATTTTTGTTCAAGAATCTCCAAAATGTCTAAAAAAAGGAAACGTCATCAGGTGGTGATTGGGTGATTCTTCTCCTTTATTAAAATCAGTATATTCAATGAGAGATTAAAACAGAGAATCTGAGTGCCTCCTCTTGCACATTCTCTTCTGATGGACCTCTTCAGAGGGATATTCTGGGGAGGTATCAGAAGAGAGGGGAAGTTCATCCATGGGAATCAACCGGAAGCTAGGTGGAACTGGCTGTCCCTGTGGTGCATAGGTCTGATGAAGTTAGAGCTTGGAACCAAAGAGGAAATCGGGGTAGGATCTGAAGGAGTATGAGAGACTAGATCTCTAGAATGAGAAAAGGCACTCTCCACAATCTCAAACGCAGACAGACCCAGAGAAGAAGTGGTCGCCCGCACCAGAGCCGAGTGTTCCTATATGGGTATATCTGTTTATTATTAAATGTCCGAAGTGCCTGTGCTCAACCAGCATGTGGTCGAAAGGCACTTTTCAAATGGACAGAATGCTGAACCAAAATACATCGACTGCACTACAGTGAATGGGTAGTGTAGTACGAGTATCTGAGTTCGGCACTGTGAACGGAGATTGCAGTTCAGTGAGGAACAGGGAATTAACCCATTTTCTCACTGTAGTGCAATCTCGGAGTTGGTATATTCAATTTCCTGCAAAACAGTCCAATTAACGTACCGTTGACTGTAGTGTAACGGGTGACTGACGTCACCTCCTGCTATGTCGAATACATCGAACTACGGATGTTGATGTATTTATTTTCATTGTGGTTGCTGTTTCAAAGTTCCGAATTCAGCATTTTGGGTCGACCATTATGACTGGTCAAGGCATGCAGTTTTGGAATTTCAATAGTAAACCAGTACATCATGACTCCGACCTGATCCGTGCCCGGAGGGAACTGGATCTGAGCTGTCCAATGCAGAGGCTCCAAGGGGCACAGATGGATCCAACATCATTAAAGGACTCCATACCCATGATCAAACATCAACTCTTCAGCTCCGAGACCCTTCTCGATCCGAAGGCATAAGAACAGAACCAGTCAGGAATACTGTTGGAGTTGAAGATGTTATTCTCTTTGGATCTCACTCCGGGACTCTCAGAGCTGTCAGATCCTGGGGATCTGAAACCGTAGGACTAATCAGGGAAGGAGATAAAACTGTGTCACAGATCCAATATGGGACTGAGCCGAGATAACCCCATCTGGATCTGAGCTCAGAGGAATTTTCGCATCATCCTAGCCACATCCTCTCTGGAAAGATTCCTGGAGGACCTGATGGAAGAAGTAAATGTCTGAGGAGTGCTTTTTTGGTGTCTGCATAAAAGGGGAAAGGAGCCAAGGGAAGACAGGATCTATTAGAAATTGAGGAGAAAGAATCCTCGGCGTGTAAGATGTGCTAGGCTTTGGATCTGAGGTTTTAAGGTCCATAATTTAAGTGGTAGCATTGGCTGAAATAAGAATGGGATCCAAAGGTTTTGGATCTGCAGTGTGTCTTTTTGGGTCTGACAAAGTCGAATCTGACAATTTCAAAACTTTTGAAGGTGGCTCAGAGGGAGTCTTAGGAGGCTTCGGAAGTGAACGCTTCCTGTGTTCCAACTAAGCTTTTGAAGGCTTACTGGGGGTTTGAGCCCTGAAGATGAGGAAGATGAGGGAGGAAGCAAATCCTTAAGAGCAAGTTTATTCCTTCTGTCAGCTATGGCTTTTGAATTAAAGGCTGCACAGATTGAACAGCTGGTGTTTAAATGAGCAGGTCTAAGCAACAGATGCACTCCTTGTGAGCATCCAAGTTAGGGATTTTATGCCCACAAGAAGTGCATTTCTTGAAGCCTGTCGACTTGTTGGCCATGATAGTGCAGACCACTGAAAAACAAAGGGAGAAAAAGTATGGACAGGTTTTTTTTTTTTTTTATGAAAATACCACAAATCCACCAATAGTAAAAACAATTACCCTGTTAAATAGGGTAGTAGTGATAGAGAAAAGACAAATGCCAGCAATGGTAAATTTAAGAGATTACTATATAAATAGTGGAAACCTGAAGCAGAAGTCTGAAAACTAAGAGGGAGGTTTAAAAGAAAGAAAACAGGAAGAATTTAGCTAAAGGAAGTTTAACTTTTTTTACTTACAAAAGTAAGAAAAAGTTATGTACTTACCAAAACGTTCCATCTCTGTTGTCCAATTTTCATTCCTCCTCGACTGATGGGTTCAGATCCAAGCCCTTGGATCCGACTTGGCCATTGTAAAAGCTTGTGACGACTTTGAGCTCTCGACCTTTCCCTTACCCAGAATGCACCACCCCCATTACCTCAGATATTGTTTGCAGATTATAGCAAATAACTAACACTTGAATCATATAGAAAACATTTTTAAGCAGAAATATAGCAGACAAAGGAGAACAAAGTTATAGCTGGACTTGTAAAGGCAAGGTAAAGATCCCAAGACTGGCTCTATCTACTTGCTCTACAGACAACATTGGATGGGGGTTGGTGGGTGGGGAGTTGAGGAAGAATGAAAATTGAACAACACAGATGGAACTTTATGGTAAGTACATAACTTCTATATCTGATGTCAATTTTCATTGCATCCTCGACTAATAGGACAGCTTTCCCAGCTACTATAATCCCAGGGTGACCTCAAGGAAAGATATTCCTGAGCATCACTGAGCCAAACAATGCCCTACTTCTAGAGACTAAGTCTAGCTTGTAATGAGATATGAAGGTGTGAGGTGAAGCCGAAGTTGCTGCTGCACAAATATCCATGGAGGCTCTTGAATGAAATGCTGAGGAAGCTGCTATGCATCTTGTAAAATGAGCAAGTAATTGCTTAGTTACTGGTAAATTCCATACACTGCGGTGGTGGTGCTGCGGTAGCGTTGTCGCCTGACAGTAAGACGTTGTCCTGTTCGATTCTCAGCTAAAGCGTCTTCTGTGTGGAAACATGCGTGAATGGGCGTATCTTCGTTGAAGGTTGTGCGTCAGAGCTGGCAAATTGGCATGTAAAAATCTACTGCCAATCATTAGCGGACCGGAGTTCCTCTGTGGCGACCCCTAACCGGGAAAAGCCGAAAGACACAAGTAAATGAAAGAAATGCAATTAGTGAGTAAATTGGGTAGGGAAGCTCTAGACAGTGGCTTGCCCCATTTCTTTTTTGCAAAAGAAACAAATAAATGATCTGATTTTCTGAAGTCCTTTGTTTGTATAAGTAGAAATGTAATTGTCTTTATACATCTTGTGAATGCAATAAATATTTGCCTTTGTTTGTATACTTTGGGAAGAAAACTGGAAGGTTTTTAGATTGGTTAATGCTGGATTCTGATACAACTTTGGGCAAAAAGGAAGCATTAGTTTGTGAGATTGGACAACTTAACATCACTATCTTTATGAAAAACTAGGTATGGAGGTTTCACCAATAAAACCTGAATTTCTGAAATTCCTCTGGCCATAGTAATGGCCACCAAAAATAAAGTCTTCCAAGATAGGAATTTAAGATCACAAGTATTTGCAGGTTTGAAGGGCAGAAGAACTAAAGCTTGCAGTACCAGGGTCAAGTCCCATGGTGGAGTAAGATCTTTAACTGGAGGCCTCAACAGAAGTATTCCATGTAGAATGCTCTTATAAAGTTTATGCGACATAAGGGAAGAGCCATCAAAACTGCCATGGCAATTGGAAATTGCTGCTAATTGAACCTTTACTGTAGAAGAACTGGCCCCTTGATCAAAAAGCAACAACAGAAAGTCCAGGATCGGATGAATCGGTGCAGAAAGCAGATCCACATCATTTTCAAGTGCCCAATGCACAAATCTTTTCCATTTGCTAGCCTAAGTTTTTCTTGTAGATGGTTTGAGGTAAGATAATAGAATTTGTCGAACCAGGAAGGGAAGCATAGGTTGTCTGGCTGTTATTCGAAATGGAAAAAACCAAGCCGTCAGCTTAGGCTTTGGAAGAGCCAGGTGAACCATTTCTGTTGAGTGAGACAGAAGGTCTGGAAGTGGATTTAAAATCTATGGTTGATGGATCAAATGAAGCCACAGGAAGAGGAACCAAATTTGTCAAGGCCAAAAGGGAGCAATGGGAATGACCTTGCTCTTCAACCTGGCTGCTTTATGAAAGAATTTTGATATCAGAGAGATCAGAGGATGAGCACACAGTAACCCAGGGGGGCACTCGTGAAGTAGAGCATCCCTCCGTGACACCCACTGTGGAGGGATAATGGCAAAGTAGCTCCTGCGCTTGTTGTTTAGGGGAGAAGCAAAAGGATTGCAGCAAGGCTGGCCCCACTTATGGAAAATCATGTCAGCTACTTTCTGGTTGAGGGACCATTTGTGAGGTAACAGAAAGCACCTGTAAGTTGGTCTTTCCCGGAATATGTGTTGCTAAGAGAAAACAGTTGGAAGAGACTACCCACTGCCACACTCACAGTGCTTCTTGACACAGGGGTTGTATATGATCTGGTCCCTCCTTGTTTGTTGATGCACCAAACCACTGACATATTGTCTGTATATATCGCAATCATTTCCGATGGGAGAGCATCTTGAAAGGCTTGCTGCTGTCAGCTCCAGGATGCTGATATGCAAACTGGCCTCTCTGGGGGACCACGTGCCTTGGACTGTTCTTCCCAGATAATGCCCCCACCCTGGCTGGGAAGCAACCATGGTCACTGTGGCCTTGGGCTGAGAAGGGATAAATAGATAGCCTTGTAGTAGTTCTGACTGGGTCCACATCAGATCTTTTTTGCACAAGTTGGTGATTCGAACTGGGGAGGATAGAGATAGCTGAAGTATAGACCACTGAGACGCCAATATCTACTGAGAAATCCTCATGTGAAATCTGGCCAGCAGAACAAGGGGCATCTCTGCTAGCATAGATCCTAATGCTTGTAGGACCAGAAGAGTTGGGGCTGTGGTACTGCAAAATATCTTGTTGACTTACAATCTCAAGGCTGAATTCAGGAAAGGGGAAGATAAGCTGTTGTTGACCTTGTGTCGAATAGCACTCCTATGAATTCTGTAGTTTGAGATGGTTGAAGATCTGACTTTTCGAAACTTATGGTTATGCCTAATTGCGCACAAATCTGAATTACTTTTCCTCTTGTCATGAAAAGTTGATGCCTGTTCGGGGGGGAGATGAGCCAGTCTAAGTAAAGAAACACCTGGAATCTGTGCAGTCTCAAGTGACCTGCTACCACTGCCATACATTTGGTAAACACCCTGGGGGCTGTGCTGAGACCAAAGAGCAGTGCTCTGAGCTGGTAATGATTGGCTCCTAGCCCGAAGGGTAGGAATTTCCTGGATCATCTGTTCATTTTTATATGATAGTATGCATCCTGGAGATCTACTGAGCACATCCAATTGTCTTTTTCCAGAAAAGGAAGAATGGACTGAACTGTGACCCTCCGGAACTTTGCCTTCTGAACAAAGTTGTTCAGGTTGCTGAGATCCAGAACTGGTCTCCAGTCCCCTGTTTTCTTTGGCACTAAAAGAAATCTCTAGTAAGTTCCGGATCGTCTCTGGTCTGGGGGGACCTCTTGGATGACTCTTTTATTTAGCAGCTTTTGTATCTGAAATGCTGCTTGTTCCCTCTGATTGGATGGAATATCAGGGATTTTTCTGGAGTTTGGAGGACAAAGGGAAAATGGAATTATATATCCTCTGGATATGATCCTCTGCACCCAAGTTATCTTTTGTTATTTCTGGCCAGGCTCTCCCGTGCAGGGACAAATGATCCCCGATTGCCTCCAGAGGGGGACAATCGGGCCTCCATTCAGGAGCATTGGGCTTGCTAAAGAATGATTCTCTGGACCCCTGATGTTGTGGGCCTCCTCTGATACGAAGGTGGCATCTACCATTTGAACTCCCCCCTCTGTCTCTGGGGGAAGACCCTTCACGTGTGTCATGGAAAGATCCATGTTTTTTTCTGAACCACATCTTTACACTTCCTAGATGATTCCTCGAAAAGGACCTTTAAGGGGTGGAAATACGTACACCCACAGCAGAAAGAGTCTTTACATCCTTTTTACACCTGGGCAATGTATCTTTTAATTTGGGGCCAAAAACACAGGTGCCCGTCAAAGGGAGCACTGATGAATGTAGACTTATAAAGCTCTGCATAATAACACAAACACATCCAGGCATGTCTCCTAATGGCTACGTCTGAACCCGCTGCCCTTGAGGTTCCTTCTGCCATATTAGAAATAAGCCTCAAGGACAAGATGGAAATCGATTGTAGGGTCCCCATCTGAGAAGTGACTGAATTCTTCACTTCTTCAGACACGGTTCATTTGAGGGTACTTGAAAGTTCCTTAAACAGACCCTTTGAAGTCTAGTAAAATGTACCAAGTAGTTCAGAGACCTTAAGGTAAAGGTCACCGAAGCATAGAAACACTTCCCAAATCTGTCCATTGCATGCAATTCTTTGTCATCAGGATAGACAGAGGTACTTTTGTCAGCAAGTTCCTTTCTAGTGGCCACCTCCATGTCCATGGCATCAACAGGAGGACCTTTTGACCAAACCTGCTAGGACTCTGGAGGAGTCATAATCCAATTTGTCTTTTTTTTGAGAATGGGATCAATGGAGTCAGGTTCCTTCCATGCCTGCTGTGAGACCAACTCCAAGAGTACATCAGTAGCAGGGCCACCCAGGTAGTAGACAGGCTGGACCAGTACCAAAAGCATCTAGTAGTACAGAATCCTCCAACAAAGGGTTGGTGGACTTCTAGCCACCTCTCTGTTTCAAGATCTCTAGGATGTCTCCGAATTAACCATCTTCAGGAGGTGACTGTGGAGACCCTTCGCCCTCATCAAAATCTGTAGCCTCATTGACTGATTCAAGGAATCTATATGCTTCTTTTGCATGTCCTCTTCTAAGGGGCCTCCATGGTGGGATACTCTGGGGAGGTATCAGAAGAGGAGGGGAACTCCTGTTGGGAAGCCTGGGGTTTTGGTATCAGCTGTTCCTGTAAAGAGGATAATTGAATCTAAAGGCGCAGAGGCGGAACATCAGAAGACATAGTTTCCAAAGCAGGAGGCATCACCCACCTGGGTCTGAGTTGTAGACAGAGCTCTCTATGGAACCCTAAAGGCAGACCATCTTGGAGAGGGAAAGGAACATGGATCTGAGAGGCTACGCCTCTGATCCCTGGTCTTGCCCTGCTCCGAGAACAGCTGCCCAGAGGCCAAAGTCAGACCCAAATTTACCATAGCAGAGGCTCCCAGATACAGAAACAGCTTTGAAACCCTCAAAGTAGACTGCAGCATCGTGGACCACACGAGGCAGTATCAGCTCCAAGAGGTCTCTGGATCCAACTGAACCAAAGAGCTCAGAGCGAGTCTTGGATCCAGGGATACCAGAATCCTCTGATGTGAAAAAGACAGTGATGGACAACTCGGATCCAAGGGCTCTGAGATCTGGATAGGAGTCAAAGGAGGAATTCGTAGGGGAGGAGTAGTGGATACATGGACTTCCCAACTCGATGGGGTGGGAGCTGAGGAAGGGGCAGATTGGCTCTGCGTTGAGAGGATCTTTCTCACTAATCTCTCTACATCTTCTTCAGTGAGACTTCTGGGTGAATGAGTGGATAGAGCAAATGGAGACTTTGATCCTTCTAAAAATGGGGAAGGCATGCTACATCGGACCGGGTCCACTGAAGGAGAGTACCTCATTCTAGGCAGAATTGGTAAAGAGAACATCTAATTCGAGGTCTTCAGATCCAATGAATCCTTAGTTGTCACAGACTTCGGATCCGAAGAAACCATCGGATCCAAGGGCTTGAATTTGGTCTTAGATGGATCCAAAGAAAGAATAGGATCCAATAATTGTTGCTTCTTCTTCATATGATCCAAAAAAACTATAGAATCCGAAGAAGTTCTATTGTGTGATTTTTCCAAGGACCTGGAGGATACAGATGAGGTGCTTAGAGAAGTAATTGTAGACTTTTTTGGTTTCTCTTTGGAGGCTCCAGATATAGCCTCGTTAAAGGAAGAAGGCAAGAGACCCTTCAGGATAAGCTTGTTCCTACAATCTATTAATACCCTGGGATTGAAGGTGTGAGAGATTGCACAATTCTGCTGGAGGTGGAGAGGACATAAACAAAAAACACACAAGGAGTGGAAGCCAGACACTGGGATCTTCTGACCATACTTCCCACACTGTTTGAACCCATCTGGGCCCTTTTCCTTTTCAGCCATCAGCAAAAACGAAAGGCCAAGTATAGTCAAAACCATAACAACAGCAATCAAATGAGAGAGAACCTAAACAGAGGAAAGTCCTTTTTTAATAGAAGGAAAACAGAAGGAAAGGAAGAACGGGAAGAAGTGCCAATAATGGTACTAAAGTCTATGCAAATCGTAGAAGAAAGGAAGAGGATTACTACCAGTAGTAACTGGAAATACCATGAATGGTAACATAGAAAAAAAAACAGAGATTTGTTGAAAGGTAAGGGAGAAAGCCTAAGCAGGAAACTAATCCTAAAATAGTCTAAAGGCAAATGAGTACAAATAATTTGAAGGTTTTGAAATGTACTTATCGCCCAAGCTCGAGAGAACAACGGACATGTCATTTTGATGGAAGTGCCAACAAGATCTGAAGTAATGGGGTGGTGCATTCTGGGTAAGGGAGAAGCTTGAGAGTTCAAGGCTGCCATGAACTTTTACAATGGCTGATGCGGATCCGAGGGCTCAGATCCAAACCCATCAGTCGAGGACTACATGAAAATTGACAACGTCAGATCTATAGTTGAATACTGCGAGAGAAGGACACCACTTCTGTGTATGATGGCAGCAAACAAGATCTGGGGTGCTGGGGATGGACTAGGGCATTATGAGTAGAGGGAGGAGCTCGAGAGTTGGATCCAACGTCTGAAGTATGTGGCTGAACTGGATTTAAGGACTGGATCCGTAACCCATTCATTGAGGAAGAATGAAAAGGGCAACATCAAATCACTTTTCTAGCCAAAGCCAAAACCTTTGCTCTAGACATCCACCCCTGTAAAAACAAGAGGAAATATCTCATTTCCAAGTAGAATATAATCAGTGCACATTTACAACCCACCCCCGCCACGGAAGCCCTAGCTCAAAGCAAATTCACAGTAAACTTGCTTTTGTTAAGCCTTTCTACTCTTGTTATACTGTAAAGGCTATATTTCTTACATCTAAAAAGTACTTGCTTTTTAAATATCTTTAGCACATACAACAGTCACTGAAAGGACTACCTCCACATTTAACATATACCTGATTTTACAGTACACAAAATTGCTTTATTATATATAACATGTAGTTTATATCATTAAATGGTTTATACAAATAATAATAAAAAAATGATTTACTTACATTTACATTTTTCCTGGTTTAAAGATCTTCTGCACATTAATGACATAAAGTAAGGTATATGCTTAACAGTCCACCCACAAGTTTAACAAAGTCAGCAAAAGTTTGGTTATTCTTAGCTACTTTTTCTTACAAAAGCCATATTTCACAAATGTGATTGATGCTTTATAGTCTACCATTTATTGATTATTTTCACTGTTGCTGGTCTTCATCTCCATCAACCAACACCAGACTCTGGTTAAAGTAAGCCAGATTATTCTAGTCAACTCCTGTATCACTGGAAAAGGTTTTAATTGCAAAGTCTCTCTATGAGCTTTATTGTCAGAAGAATGAGAAGCACAGTCTCCTCCTATTTCCTGGGTCACTTTTTGTTGGATAATTTTTTTTATTTTCTCTGTAGCCTGTTATACTTCCAAAAATGTATTTGATCCTCCAGGAAAAAAGTATTCTGAAGACAGCTGGATACAGCAGCATGAATCTCACACCTGTCTCTTGACATTCCCTGATTGCTGAGATAAATTTGCTTTTATTATGCCTGGTGTATAGTGAATAATCCTTTTCTGAAAATACTCTGCCATTTCCAGTTTTCAATACTTTTCCCTTCTGCCACAGTTATAGCTTACATTAGTAATACAGATCTTGGCTGCTTTCTCATGTCTAGGTTTGAAGTATACACTCGGTGTACCATTTCAGCTAACAAACTCTTCTGAAGAATACCAGTCCAGTTGCTTATTTGTGCTGTCATAAAATTAAAACAGACGGTTCCTTCCAGTTTGTCTAGTACAGCAGAAAATCTCAAGTTTTCTCTGCAAACTCTGTCTTCTAATGCTACCATTTCTTGAAACATCTCTTCTTGAGAACTCTCTTACTCAGGCATCTTTTTCTTCATTTCACCCTCTGATTTTTGCAGTTTTATAAGTTCATGTGAATAACTTGTTAAAGCTTCTTCTAATTTCTAGCCTTTTGTTACTTCACTTGATATACTTTGTCAGTGTTTCATTTATTTTTATTACCTCTGAGTGTGTTTGATTTTTCCTCTAAATTACTGGAAGCCATCTTTTGTACCAAAGTTAAAGCCTGAAATGTTTTTTGCTGAAGAGCTACAGGATTTTTCCCAGACAGTATTTTCTCTTCACCTTTTGTGGTTGATTCTGAATTTCTTATTTGCTGGCACCTAAGCAGAGTGTTTACTGGCCAGTAACTGAATTTTACTCAAGCTAACAAAAATGGCTCTTATTTCTCAGTTTCTTTTTTTTTACTAAAATTAAGCTGTTGATTAGTGTGCAGCCATCCAGGAATTCAGCACCAGGTTCTGTTTTTGAGGTCCTCCACTAGATCCAGAGATGACTGATCAAAAAAGTACCAATCCCAGAAGGAAAAACAAAGAATATCCCAACCAAGCTCAACCTTCAAGCTACAGAGCTTCATCCACATCCTACTGCACAAGCAGGTACGAAAGAATGATGCTGTAGCTAAACAATCATGACAAACCAAAATTACAGGAAGCCACAATGAAGCCCACTGTGGAAGTTGTAGTAAGGCTCTTAACCAGCTCTTTACTAACCACTGGGAGAAATGAATCATATTTAAGCAAGATAGGTGGATGGGAGGATTCTAAACTGTATTATGGCAGGTGATAAAAACATCTGTCACACTACAGCTAAAGTCTGTAACTCTTTGTCATGCAGTAAGGTGAAAAGATGCTACAGTCACTATGATGTGCTGGGCTGAACAGACTACAGAGGGTTATGCACCAGGAAACACAGTCAGGATCTTGCTTCCCCACTGGGGATTAAAGGGCTTCCATCTTTCTTAAAGAAGAGAAGGCTACACAGACACACAGACACACACAGACACACACACACACACACACACACACACACACACACACACACACACACACACACACACAAACACACACACACACACCTATCTATCTATAAGAGAGGCATAGAAAGAGTGAGCATAAAATCCATATGTTTCCATTTTGTAAGAGAATACATTTTAGGGAGGTTCCCTGACTCTTTTTTTTGTGGAGATGCTGTGCATAGTTGTGTAGGGATTGAAACCCCGGGGGGCTTAAGAGCCATAAGAGCCTGGAAAAGAACTTGGGTGAATTGTTCCCAGTCACTATGAGGTTCCTTTGTAAGGGACAAATGTTTTGTTTTTTCGCTTCTTCTTTTGATGCAGGTCTGCCCTATGTAACATAGCAGGCCGGATGTATGCCTACATTCAATGACATCCGAGTGAATTTCCTCCCACACCAGGATCTGAGGTATCTCTTCAGGGCCTTTGGTTATTACAAGCCTCAGTTCCTCCTGTACATCCTGGAAGGATGCCTGCAGCATTTCTGAGGACGTGCCAGTGGTCAGATGTAAGACGACCTCATAATCAGGCTCAGCCTATGATCTGGAAACAGAAACCGACCGTATCTCTGGGCTCTCATCCACCTCAGGAGAGAAGTCCACATAAACAGGCACAGCAGCAGTGTCAGGCCTCAGCTTTCAGGCCTTCCACTTAGTGACCGACTTGACCTTGGGCCAAGAGGATCCCCCCAATGCACTTTTAGCAAATAATTTTAAGCGCTGGTTTTCCAAGTAAATAGCTAGGAAGGAAAGTCTACTTCTAAGGATCTTGAGTACAAAGTCATGGCAAAAGGGACAGATTTTGTGGTCGTGGGTAAGCCCTAGGTAGAACACACTGACAATGGCTATCTTTATGTGGAATTTGTTTTCCACACTGGCATTTGCCTTTTTTGGATGACATGACACTTTAGTAGTAAAAGAAACAAGATTCCATTAATGGCGCACTTCTCTGAGAATTCTCAGGAAAAACAGCAAAAGGCTCTGCAAGCAGACCGACATTCAAAGGTGGCATATGGACTGGCAGCAGAGATGTTCTGAGGCAGATGCGTGCATACATCACTTTTATGGCCGATGTACGACAGCAGCCCACATGTGATGTACCATGCATCCTACAGTAGTGAAAAACTTTTGTATACTGGTAGACGTCTGGTTGCCTACTGCAGAGATCTCCCTCATGTTAAGAATACTGCAACAGATGAATAGAAGAACAGCTAACAATCTTCTTTTCTGCTCTGTTATTCATTCAAGCATTTCTGGAGGGAAAGCAAGAGGGACACAGGCCAGCATGTTGAAAACTTCATTAGCATCAAGTCTCTTAAAACCCCATGTTAATCTCAATAAGGAACAGTAAAGAGTGGAAGCCTTACCATCCTCATTTACCTCTGAGATGACAGCCTCTGGCTCCTCTAAGTCTCCTTCCAAGAACACACGGGGAATGGTAAAAGCTTTCCATTCCTAGATCTGGGGTGGGCTGGCCAACACCTGGCTGACATGAGTGGGGTTGAGCAACAGACTCAATCACATACAGAATTGCTTATTTGAGGTTCCACTGGGGCCTCTGCAAAGGCTTAGCAAAGGCATCAAGCCTTAGTACAATGCTCCCAGAGCCATGAGGCCAGGTCCCATAGACACTTATTAGTTTACAAATGTCTAAAGCCTGGACCTGTTCTGCAAGCCCTACTGCATTAACAGACATATCTATATATTCTCTACATTAGTCTAAGAGCAAGAAAACTCAGTGATAAACTGCACAATCACAGGATACCAAACAAAATAAAAGACAAAAGACTGTGCAGAAACATGGAGAACAATAAAACAAAGTAATAAAAACAGAGAACTTTAATGTGAGCGCTTTCACACACTACGGTGCTTCATCAGACAACACTATGCGTCCAAAAAATCATTAAATACATTCAAAATTTCAAATCAGTCAATAAAAACTCTGATCTAATTAAAACTGTGTGCCATATTTAAAGTGCACCAAGCATAAAATAAATACTTACATATAAAATTATATTAATAAGACAAATCAACATCAATTCACTTCTTAATCAGTCTGCGTGCTTTCACGGCTGGTATAATAGAAACTGCATCAGTTGTCAAGTATAACCTCCAGTAAATAACATAGTAGATCAATCTGTTTACTGTCAATGGAAACTTCCCTTGTCAGATAACATTTCACCATATTAATACCCTCTCCTTTTGGAATACAGATCAACAGGGATTCAACATATAAGGTCACTAAGACGATGGATGAATGAACCCTGGTTCCAAAAACACCATATAAATCTCATAAAAAATGTTCTGTGTCCTTCAATACTAATGGATATTTATCTAAAATAATTTTCAACTGTTTATCTACATATATGGATATTGTCTCCTTTAACCAACCGGCACTAGATACAATTGGTCTAAAACTAAGATTTGTTGGGTTTTTGTGAATCTTTGGCAAACCATATAACTTCGGGACGAGTGAAAAATCTACATTAAAATAATTATATAACTCCCGGGATATAAGCCCCATACAAAAACATTCATATAGCCCCATGAAAACTTGTTCTTGTGTACGCTCAATGGTAGATAGCTCAATCTGGTTATATGTATGAACATCTCTTAACTGTAAGAACATTTGCTGCAAATAAAAATCAACATTTAGGACCACAACGGGTCCTCCCTTATCAGCAGGTCTAACAATAATATGTGTATTGTTTTGCAAAACTTTTAATGCTTGTCACTCATCTCTACTTCAATTGCCACTTTTGATAGCTTTCCGTTGATTAAAGAACTTATACAAATCATTCTCACATGCTTTAACAAAAATATCTAAGGCTGGTGAAAAAACAGGTACAAAAGTGCTAGGTTTCTGCACAGTCTTTTGTCTCTTATTTTGTTTGAAATTCTCTACATTCCTGAATTACCTGGAGGACAGTTTCACTGACTACTCCTTGAACTGCACTACCATTTTGATGAAGTCACTGGAACATTTGGAAAAAGCTGCATGGGTAACTACTTGCAGATATTGCCTTCTCATAATTAATGGCCAGGCATCAGGTTCTTGCTCTTACAAGTAGTTACAGGCGTCACTTGACTGATTTGGGCTAGCTACTGAGAACTTTTTTACCACCTACTATTATGTTCCTGCTTGTTTTGAGTGCTGTCAATGGATTTTAGACAGTACTCTGGGTATTTATTTTCTTCACTAAATCCTGTATGGAGATTCACGGAAATGTGTAGTGCAGCCTTTCTTCTAACCATAATCTTCTATTTTGTCCAGTGACTGGTTCTGTGAGTTTGAACACTTGCTTTGCTAACACCTTGGAAATGCTTGCCAAGGACAGTAGTTTGTTCATATATTTACCCAACAGCAGACATTCCAGGCTAGGTCACTGTAATAAATTATAACATTTGCTGCTTTGGTATCTGCTCCTGGCCAAAAACTGCCAATGCAATGGCTTCCTCAGAGAATTATCAAAGTGAGTCTCATGCCAAATAGACAAACATGTATAGAAATACATGTCTCTCTTACTGTGTGCTGCTGTATTTTCTCTTCAGTTATTCAAGCCAAAATCAGGAAAAATGGCTGTGGGATGCAAACAGCTCTTTTTGTGTGTGAATTAGTAAAGCATGTGGCATCCTGTTTAATGCATTGATTATAAGTATCTGACAACTTTTTCAAATAAAGATATTTAAAGTATGCCAACAAAAAGACATTAAAGGTTAAAGATAAAAACTGTAACAATTCTCTTTACTACTTAACTTTATGTACAGTAACACCAGTTATAAAACAAAACTAACTTGGCATAGTAATAATAGCAAAAGTATGTCAAAAAAAGAGAGATTGGGGGAGTACTTAGAAAAACTGACAGCATGATCGCACCAAAATAAATACTGTGGTCGGAAGCCAGAAACATGGCCCAATGAGATTAATATGCATAAGTACCAAAAACGAACATGCCTACTGCTACAAAGTGAAGTTGTGCTTTAGCAAAAACAGCTGTCATCACATAACTGAGTAGACTGTGCTACATGTGAAACCATCAGTATGTAGGTGATGTGCTCTTCATGAAGCACTTTCTCACATGCATCAAAGTGCCTCACTTATGCAAAATGAGCTCTGCTAAGAACCCACATAACGGCTATAGAAGAAAGTGCCAACTTTGTTTATTTTATAAATGTGAAAGAAATGGGGTGATAGGGCAGTCAGCAAAGGGAAGAAGAATCATAGGCATACAAAGAATGAAAACAGGAATGAAAAAGTTGTAATACGTGGGGAAGGAGGATTTTTTGTGGGACATATGCTTCACATTTATTTAACAGAAGAAGAATAGTGGCTAGGGAAGCAGATGTGTACAGACTGGACAACCAGTAATGGAGAGAACTGGACAAAAAAACATGGGAGAGTGAGTGAGTAAGTGACACATAAGGAAGGGAGACACCATGACATAGGATGGGGGGGGAGTAAAGACTGCCTGCCTAGCAATCCCAACAGAGAACCCACCCAACAGTCATTCACATCCATAGTTGACATCATGTGTAGGTTCCACTACTGGTGGTCTGATGGCCATGGCAAAGTGGATATGTGATTGTATCAGTCACATAAGATGTGCCAGGGTGCCAGTCCACATCCTTAGCCACCACAGTCCTGACCAGCCACCATACCTTTTGCAAGGTGACTCAATAGGACCCCCTGTGCTATTCTCCAATATGCTGCCTATGACCCTTCTCCAGAAAAGCAGCACCACAGACCACCAGCAAGCCCTGCAGGTTGCAGGTGTTTGCATTAGAGCACTACTACATTACTGAGTTAGGAGTTACTTTTGCTATACCAGCCCCCACTATGATGACCTCAAAGGCCTGGTCAGAACACACGACACCAGTAGCTCTTTCAAGTAAGTAGGGCCATATCATTTGAAATTTTACACATCAATAATAAGGTCTTAAAGACAATCTGGAAACAAATGGAAGCCCATTAAGAACTGAAAAATTCTGCACCCTACTCTGGTCCTCTAAGTCACCATAAAAAAACCTTTGATACACAACACTGCAGTAACCTAAGTGAGACAATGCAAGTGAATATATCACCACATCAAGATCTATAGATGAAAACAGATCCAGATCCATGCTATATTCTTCAGATGGTTATATGACATCCTGATGACAGCTGATACATGGTGTTTCAGTACGAGCCTGTCAGTAAGAACAATGCCCAGACTGCATATTTCTGACAGAAATTTCAGATAAATCCCCCACATATAATAAAAGGGGAAAGGAAAGCAAGAGGGATATATGTACTATGGCATGAACCAGTATCACTTTGATCTGCCCTGAGTTAAGTTTCAAACCATTCCCAGACAGTTGAGTGAGAATGGATTTTGAACAGCGTTCTACTTAATATTCTGGTATTGAGTCCCAAGAAAAGAAGAGAAAAAACTGAATATCATCATCAAATCACTGATATGAAATCCATCTCCCTGATGGGATCTCCATCACGGACAGCAAACACAGTGAATAACAACAGTGCTAAGATTCAGCAATATATAATACATAATAATATAGTGTGTGTGTATATATAGCTACTAGCTGAAATGAATTAAGCCACAACCTTCTGGGAATGACGCAAAAGGTAGGATGCAAACCACATAAGTACTGTTCTTAAGAAACTGCGATGGGTCTTAACATGGTCAATCAAGAATCCATGGTCCACAGTATCAAATGCTGGCAGGAGATCAAAGAGGATCATCACAGACTATAACCATTGCTTTCATGCTATAAGGTGATTGCTTACATCCCAGATAAGGGTTAAATCTGCATTATATCAAGATCTATAATCAAACTTTTGTGGATCAAAGATGTCACAAAATGACAGCTAAGAGCACACCAATGTAACAACTACTTTCTCTATAACCTGTAGTAATTCTCCAAATAGAATTCAAAGATGGCTTTCTGAGGATGGGGTAACCAAGGCCTCTTTTAAAACCTCTAGAAAAATTCACAGCCAGGAATGAAGACCTGCAGAATAAGCACTCCAAGAACCTCCAAACCAGATTTTACTGATCAAACAGAGTTTGACTCCATCAAATTCGACACAACTGAACTCTACATAAAATAAATCTGCTGTCTTGATCAAAGTTCCACTGACGCTCTCAACTGTTGCATTTTTGAGAAAGGAACTGTTTGATATCCTCACTCTAAAAAAGAGAAAAAGTTCACAGAGCAGCATGGCAGGCTGAGCTGCACAAACTCACCTCTTGGGAAAATCAACAGTAGACAATCAGCTGCAGCAGAAGAGATAATCTGCCTTCTTTCCTAAGATTTCTGTATGAAAAACAGAATGGTGCACGTGCAGATAAAGTAAAACTTTGTCCTCAAGAAGGCATGTCCTTCGCCACTGGTGCATCAGACTTTGCCCAGTTCTAGGCATTGCTAACGGTTCACTGTCAAGCTATGACTCACAACGATCATCAGACTTTGGATTATATGAGATGTACATGAGTAGATGCAGTGATACGCAGTTTGCCAGATACAGAATTACTGTATGCCACAACAAATGAAATGGGATTATCAGTACTCTCCATGCTGCAAAGCTGGTCTTGTAATGACAGTAAGATGTCACTAGTCAAATTTCTTAAGTCCCTACAGCAAACCAACTCCACATCGGGTGACGTCCACTGTTGGGAGGGAGACTTGTTGCTAAATAAATAAGATAATAATCTGACCAGGGGAATGTTTACCACCAAATATCAGTGGAAGTTTTCTGAGTTAAACTCAAGTTAAAAGTTCCACTGTGAGTTCACGGGGCTCATAGGTGATCCACTCATTACAATCATCCAGCACAAGCCATCTGAGAGATTACTTCAGTAAAAAAAAAACTTGATGTAAGACAAAAGCAGCCCAAGGCATAAATACTCAGGTAAATAAAACAATCTTTGGTAGAAGCACAAAATTAATACATACGAAGAAAAAAAAAGTACTACTCAACTTTCAAAATTCATGATACATAAGCAAAAAGGCATCCAACGAGGACTCTTTAGGACTGGAATGATATATGTTAGTATTCTGAAGTATCAGTAAATAGCCAGATTGCAGAATTCTATACCAAGTGCATCCAGTCAAGTTCTGTGTCTGGATGCCCTAGGTATAAAGAATTGCAACAGTCCAAACAAGGCGACCACTGGATGCACAACCTCAGAGAGGTCTCGCGGAGAGAGAAGTTGCTTAATGCAGCCAATGTTTCTAATATGGAAATCATACAGTCTATTATCACAGCGCAAGTAGCCCTTCAAAGTCAATATGTTTTCTGTTACCACATCAAGCTTTCTAAGCATATCAACAAAAGCCCATTGTATTACTACCATAAACAACAGTACACTTAGAACCCTATCGCTCCAGGTAATATGAATTATTGTGCCCACCATCTTGTAAGTGCTGAAGTCATTAATTCATCCAGTTTTGGATGCATTCCCAATACTGGACAAGTGAACTGACAATAGACATATCATCCTAAGGGATGATGAAGTAAACTTGTGCATCCTCTGCATAAAGATAACAGCATAAGCCTCTTTGTGGGACACCGTAGGTTGTCTCTTTTTCCAAGGCTAAATTGGGCAAGGCAATATCAAAAGAAACTTTAGCCAGATGATTCACTGACTGCATTGTTTTAGTAAAGAATAAAGGGTTGACTTTACCTAAAGCTCCTAAGGCTCATTTCACCATATCTATGGCCAAATCTTCTGCCTGCTGGTCCAGGGCTTCCATAAATGACATTTGTTCAGCTGTCACTTGATCCAGTCGCATACCTTTATTGCTCATTACAAACTGGACATCTTATCTAGGGATAGAGCAGTGTTTGGCTCTGCTGTAGTCCAGAATGTCTTTCCTTGAGGACTACCTAGGGTTTTCTCAAGCTGGGCAGTCTGTCCTATCATTTGAGGAACAGATGAAAAAGACAACATCAGATACAAAAGTTATGTACTCACCATAACAATGCATCTGCTTTGTCTCTTTTCATTCTTCCTCAACCTCTCACCCTCCAGCCCCCTTCCTACTTTGGAAGATTTTCTCCTAGGCTCCTAGTCTGCTCTGAGGAGTGATTCCTGCCTGTCTGCCTTACTGCATAAGCTATAGTCTTCCTCTTTCTCTTCTGAAATGTGGTATAATTTGGACTGTGTTTTTTACTGGGTACCTTTTTTGGTGCAAGATGGTAGACCGACTAGCGGGCAAATTCAATCTGATGTAATACAGGCTAAGGAGAGGATTATGAGTAAGGAGAGGAGTTCGAGCTACAGAGCCAAAAGTCTACTGGTGGCCAAGGTCGGATTTGAGATCCATCAGTTGGGGAATGGACGAAAAAGTCAATATCAGATAAACTTTTTGCTCATCTTGTCCAAAGCCCTGGGGTCCTTCTCTAGTGGTTCAATGGAAAGGCACTGTGGTCTCTGAGGCCTATATCGGGCCAAGCAGTTCACAAAGAAATTTGCTGTAAGATGCTTGCTAAAGATGTAACTCTACTCCCTGAGGCTTTAAAGAAGACATCAGCCTTCCTGGGAGTTAGAAGACCAAAATTTGGGTGCGTCCTTTCTAAAAGACTCCATAGTGGATGATACAGATGGTTCCTCCTCCTTCTTTCCCAAATAATGATTAAGCCTATTTTAAGGAGAAGGAAAAAGACCAATCACTGGAAGACTTCATCAGCCTGTCAATCCAAGAAGGGATCATCCAAAAACGAGCTATAGCGAGAGAGGATGCCCCATTATTTTTTGCATTGTTCACAGGCAGAAACCTTAGTCCCCACCTCTGAATCTCCCTGCCAACCAGGAGGGGTATAGAGACATTTTCCTCAAGCTAGCTCCAGTAGTGTGCAGCCTATATTCAGCCAATGCCTCTAGCATACTATTAGTAACTTGTAGGCATTGAGAAGGTCAAGTGATAAGCACCTAGTGGGAAGGTATGCATGTGAAACCTTGGACTACCATGAAACTTTATTCTTTTAATGTGTGCTTTGACACAGATGAGCAAATCCCACCAAGTTTCAAGTAGTACTTATACATTTAGCATCCTAGGAAGGCCTGTCAGTGCACCAGACACAGGAGATGTAGAAGCCGGTGATCATAACCATGATCAGATAAATGTGACATTTAAAAAATGAACAGTTGCAGTAAAAAAAATTATTTTATTTTTTTGGGGGGAGTCACCCACTGTGTGCCACTCATACCTTTAACAGGTAACCAAATTAAATGTTGGGACCTCCTACAGCGAGTCCTGAAATCTGGAGACTGAATGGCTAAAAGTCTGGAATTACATATATTAAATCTGAGATGCCATTTCTCAGATCATTCCCTTTTCTTTGAGGTATGGTGATCCCAGAGTTGGTATATACAAGTGTGGGGGTGTGTGAGTGGCTTGCCCCCCCCAAAAGGAAGTTTAAAGGAAAAGAGCGATTTCCAAAATTCACACTTCTCCTGTGTTTTCGGACTTATCGCATTTTGAGTGCCAACATTTCAATAGGAAGCCCCCTTGCTATTTTTTTGGACTAACTCCAAAATCACTGCCTCTCATGAAAGAAGACATCTCTGACATACTACAATCTTGATCTTTACTTACAAAATACAAGGAACTGCACATTAGTGACCACACAATTACTTATAATTACTGTGTCACATTTAAGTCTGACACCCACAATAGGCACATATTCAGCTCTTGGCCATCAGACAATGACTCAAGAGAAAGAGGTCCTCTCCTGAGGGGGTTGGAGGTTGGTATGATGGTTCGTGTGTTTACCTCACAAACACAAAGTACAGGTTTGATTCTCTCCTTTGAAGGAGAAATTGGCTAGGTTTAAAATGGCCCACAAGGGGAGCTAACCTAGTACTTACCTATGAACCTATAAGAAGGGGAAAGGAAAAGAATCCCGAAGTTGGTGTTCAATCACAGAGGCTCTGATGATGCACTTATGGCCTCCTTAGTAACAGCATATCCACTCAGCCGTATGCTCCAATACAGGGGGGGGGGGGGTTCTGAGCCCAAGGACTGAAGCCTAAAGGTGGTTTCTGGGGAAATTATTCTTCTTAGTCATCAGCCAGCACTCTTTTGCTAGCCAAAGCAGAGCTCAAGTGCTGCAAATGTATGCAGTTCACCTGGATGGCAGCATTAGAAATAGAAGACTTTGACTGATGCCTAGCTTCATGACTCCTTATTTTCACTGCAATGGCTTGTCTACATTGAGTTCCTTCAAGTGATTATACAGGCTTAAAACTTATACAGGCTCACTGGTGTATATTAGGCTAACAGACAATAAGACACTTACAAACCTAGCCGTGCAACGCAAATGTGACACACAAATTTGATTTATATAACATCATGCGGTGTTGTTTGCGCAATGTCAGTACATTCCTATAATGTTTCCCTGTGCTAGAAATGAACAACAAGCTATGTATATCATCCAACTAATAACATATGTATGAATCACATAAGCCACAGTGGAAGTCTTGTACTTTCTTCTCCTGGTAGCCATACTACAGTATGCACCAGCAGCAGGCAGGCATGCATACTCTTGAGCACAGAAATTCCAATATGTAAAAAATAGAAGTTATGTTCTTACCATAACGTTCCATGATAGTTGTCTTCTTCTCGCCTTCTTCTTGCTGGATGGGTTCGGAGCCGACCTCGGCTCCGACTCGGCCACTCTAAAAGCTCGAGAGTTGGTTCCACCGGCTCGAGGCTCCCCTTATATCCCACAATGCTAGGCGAGAGTTACCTCAGATCTCGTTTGTAAGCTAACCCAGCTTATATCAATAACAGTATAACTGTAAACAGAATCCACCTCTAACAGCAGGAAGAAAAGGGGTGACCTACATCCTGAAACAAGAAATATGCATAATAGCATATGACTAAGAAAGAGGTGGTAGAAAGAGAGGTCACGATCACAACTCCTCTAGGTCTGTCCAGGCCAGGGGGAAGGAGGGTGGGACGCAAGAAGAAGGCGAGAAGACAACTAACATGGAACGTTATGGTAAGAACATAACTTCTATATGTTAAGTTGTCTATCTCGCCTTCATTCTTGCTGGATGGGACCGGTCCCTAGCACCTTGTCCCGGGTGGCCTAACGGAACAGACTCCTGAGAACAGTGGAACCAAAATTAGCTCTATGCCTAGAAGCTAAATCCAACTTATAATGGGAAATAAAAGTGTGAGGAGTAGCCCAAGTAGCCGCTGCACAAATGGTGTCAATAGGCAGTCTGTCTTGGAAGGCTAGAGAAGTAGCCAAAGCTCTGGTGGAATGGGCTTTAGGTTTATTAGGCAGTTTTGGTGTCTAATCTCATAAACAAGGGTAATCAGAGATGTTAGCCATCTGGATAATGATACCTTTGAAACTGGAAGTCCCTTTCTGCTTTCCGCATAGGAGACAAACAGCTGATCAGATTTTCTGAATTGTTTCGTCCTGTCCAAGTAGTACCTTAATTGACGACGAACATCCAGGCAGTGTAATTTTTGTTCAGACCTATTTGAATACTCTGGGAAAAAGACAGGGAGGTCAATGCATTGGTTTAGATTTGATGTTGAAACCACCTTAGGCAAAAAGGACGGGTTAGTTCGTAAGGAAACTCTGTCCTTATGGAACAAGAGATAAGGAGAACGACAACTGAGTGCTTGAAGTTCTGAAATTCTTCTAGCTGATGTGATAGCCACCAGAAAGAGAGTTTTCCATGATAATAATTTCAAGGAACATGAAGCTGCAGGTTCGAAAGGGGAAAGAATCAAAGAAGCAAGAACTAAATTTAGGTCCCAAGGAGAAGGAGGATTTCTTATAGGAGGTCTGAGAAGAAAAACTCCTTTCAAAAAGGCTTTGCAAAGTTTGTGGGACATTAGGGCAGATTCAGAAATGCCCACATGAAAATTAGAAATAGCTGCCAATTGAACCTTAAGAGTAGATGGAGATGAACCTGCATGGAAGAGTTCAGCTAGAAAATCAAGGACTAGTTGGATGGAAGCGGTGAAAGGATCTATGTCCTTTCCTTGTGCCCAGTATGAGAAACGTTTCCACTTACTCAAATAAATCTTTCGAGTGGAAGATTTATGGGAAGCTATCAATATATCTCTAACCGAGTGAGATAATTGAGGAAGCCTGGCTACGGTTGGAACTGGAGGAACCAAGCAGTGAGGTTCAGAGAGGGGAGGGAGCGATGAAACTGACCCGATTGGTGGATCAAAAGATCTGGAACTAGGTCCAGACTCCACGGTCGCTCAAGAGAAAACGATGTAGAAAGGGGAACCACACTTGTCGAGGCCAGTAAGGAGCAATGAGGATCAATGAGGCCTTCTGAGCGATAGCTTTCTGTATTACTTGAGAGATCAGAGGGAAAGGAGGAAATGCATACAGAAGTCCCCGGGGCCAAACTTGGACTAGAGCGTCCCTGCTGGGTTGGCCTGGTAAAGGGAATAGAGTGAAGTATTCTCTGCACTTGCTGTTTTGGGGAGTAGCAAAAAGATCGCAGCAAGGCTGACCCCACTTGAGAAATATCTCTCTCATTACAGAGTCTTTCAGAGACCACTCGTGAGGCATGAGTATAGCTCTGCTCAACTTGTCCGCAATGTGATTGGACTTCCCGGGGATGTGCGTTGCTATCAGAAAACACTGAGAAGAAACCGCCCATTGCCACAGTCTGAGTGCTTCTCGACACAGGGGGTATGACCTGGTTCCGCCTTGTTTGTTGATGTACCACACTACAGACATATTGTCTGTCTGGATTGCAATCGTTCCCAAGGGAAGAGAGTCTTGAAGGGCTTGCAACGCTAAAAGCACTGCTCTCATCTCCAGAACATTTATGTGCAAGTGGCATTCGTTTGGTTGCCATGTGCCCTGGACTGTCCTGCCCTGATAATGCCCCCCCCCACCCGATCAGGGAGGCATCCGTTGTCAGAGTAGCAACCGGAGGAGGTGGAACAAATGGTCTTCCCGACAGGAGCTGGGGGGGAAGACATCCACCACATGAGATGCTTTTTGCACGCTTGCGTGATCATAATGGTGTGAGACATTGGAAGTTCCTGTTATGACCATTGAGAAAAAAGCATCCACTGAAGGATCCGCATGTGGTATCTGGCCAATGGGAGGAGAGGTATGGCCGCTGCCATGATTCCCAACACCTTTAGAACTAACCTGGCTTTGGCTCTGTTGTTGTTGAGAAGAAGTGACACCAATTTGTGAATGTCTGATATCCTTTGGTTCGTTAGCGTTGCAGACATGTTTATAGTATCTAAATTTGCGCCTATGTAGGTAATAGTATGACAAGGCGACAAAACAGACTTTTCGCAATTTATTGAAATACCCAGTTTTTGACAAACGCGAAAAGTATAATCTCTGGCCATCAAAAGGAGATGCTTGGTGGGAGCTGTGAGAAGCCAGTCGTCCAAATATGGAAACACCTGGAATCCTTGTCGTCTCAGGTGAGAAGCTACCACTGCCATGCATTTGGTAAACACCCGGGGGGCAGTGGTGAGACCAAAGGGCAGGGCCCTGAACTGAAAATGACTGGTTCCCAGCCTGAAGCGGAGGAATCTTCTGGAGCGTCTGTTCATTTTTATGTGATAGCACGCATCCCGAAGGTCTATAGAGCACATCCAGTTTCCTTTGCCCAAAAGGGGAAGAATGGATTGCAGTGTGACCATCCGAAATCTTGTTTTCTTGACTGATTTGTTCAAGACACTGAGATCCAAAATCGGTCTCCAGTCCCCTGTTTTCTTTGGAACTAAAAGAACCTTGAGTAGATTCCGGATCCTTGTTGGTCTGCTGGCACTAACTGAATTGCTCTTTTGTAAGCAGTTTTGAAATTTCCAAAGCTGCTATATCCCTTTGAGCGGGTGGAACATCTGGAAGGGATTTTTTTGACTGATTTGGAAAACGAAGAAAGGGGATAGAATAGCCTTCGGAAATGATGGACTGTACCCATTTGTCTTGAGTCAGGGTTAGCCAGGCTTCTGGGTACAGTGACAATCTTCCCCCGACTGCCTCCGAAGATGGGCAGTCGGGCAACACCTCAGGGATGCTGAAAGGGCTTGTCAGGAAAAACTTCCCGATTGCCCTGGTTCTGCGGACCCCCCCTGCCCCTAGGGCGACGTCTACCATTGTTATTCCCACCTCTGCCTTTGGTAGGAAAACGACTCTGTACGTCAGGCGAAGTCCCTTGAGATTGTTTACGGAACCACATCTTCCCACCCTTCTGGCCTTTGGGGTAAGGCCTAGAAGGAGTAGAAAAACGGACTCCGACGGCAGAAAGGGTCTTGCCATCAGTCTCGCACCTAGTCAGGGTTTCTTTCACTTGAGGACCAAAGAGAGATGATCCATCAAAGGGGAGTTCGTGAAAGACGTCTTGAAAGGTTCCATAAATTTGCATAGCCGCATCCAGGCGTGCCTACGTAAGGCTACCCCTGTCCCTGCGGCTCTGCTCGCTCCATCGGCCGCATAAGAGAGGAGGCGCATGGAGGAGTTGGATATGGAATTAAGGGTAGCCAGCTGCGTGTTCATTTTCTCTTGGAAACCCGCAGCTGTAGGGTCCTTAACATTTCACTCGCTTCCTTGATCAAGTCCCTTTGAAGACGAGTGAAATGGCACAGGTAATTCAGCGACGCATGGTAAATGTCGCTGAGGAGAACATCCGCTTCCGCACCTATCCATGGACCTAGATTCCTTGTTAGGTGGATGGACAGGCACTGAAGGATCAGCCAGTTCCTTCTTTGTGGCGGCAGCTACCACCATAGCATCCACAGAAACTCCTTTTGATAAAAATTGCTTGTCTGATGGAGCTGTGATGAATTTGGAGGGTCTCCTGGGAGTGGGGTCCACTGAATCAGGAGCCGTCCATGCCTTCTTAGCAACCACCTGCATGAGGGGGTCAAGGGGGACACCCAGGAGGTGGAAGGACGAGAGCCAAACGCCTCAAGATACACAGATTCGTCCTCCGAAGGGTTGAGGGCTGGCCAATTTCCCCTCTGTTTCAGGATCTCCAGAATGTCTGCAAATGAGACATCTTCAGAAGGGGAACGGGGAACCCTCAGAATCATCCAGATCTGTGTCCGGCGTGATAGACTCAGGTGAGTCAATGTGCTTCCTCTTGCACTTCCTCTTCCGAGGAGGCTCTTCTGCCAAATCAGGAGAGGCCTCGAAGAGGATGAAATCCCAAAGGGGCTCCTGAGGAGCTGGCTCTCTGTGGTCCGGGATGAGGGAGTGAGTCGACTTACCCTGAGGCAGCATAGAAGGAGGGGCTGACGGAGCCGACTGTGGAGTAGAGCCAGGCTCTAACACACTCCGCATGACCTCGAATGCACCCCTGTCAGGCAGAGCCAGAGGTCCCCGCCCGAGGAGCTAAGGACCCCCTCGGCACCGACAGTGATGGCTCCGAGGTCGATGTCGGAGCCGAACTCACCAGCGCCAAGCACCGAGAGGAGAGGGGGTCGGACAAGGGTCCGATGCCACTCACCCCTCTGAGCCGACGAGGGAGGTCCGGCGCCGAGATTCCTCCAATGAAGAAAACGGAGCCGACGACGGAGCCGAAGACAATTGTCTCGGCTCGGTGACCACAGTCTCGGTTCCGACACGACCCGGCTCTGAACTCAAGAGAGTCGAAGGAGGAAAGAGTTGATGGACCGGGGCAGGCACCGACTGATGAGTCGGGCTCTGAAGCATCTGGGCTAGTGCCTCGGACTTAAGTAGTCGACTCACCACCCTCTGAAGGTCATGATCGGAAAGCCTCGATGACCTAGAGGAATGAGACCTTTGGCTCCATTCAGACAGCAGGGAGATCCTGGAGCCGAATGAACGGAGCCAAGAGAAGGTGACCTAGACCTCTTTCTGGTTGTCGGCTCCGAAGATCTTGTCGGAGCCGACACGGGTACCTCGATAACCTCGGCCCCGGTCGGAGCCGAGGAAGCCACAGAAACTGTGGACTGAGTCTTATCGGCTCCAGCCGGAGCCGATAAAGGCAAAGGTTGAACAACCTGAGGTCTCGGCTCAGAAGCCGGAGCCGAAGACCTCGATGCCTTAGAGGGCTTCCTGTTGAAACTGACAGGGAATCCTCTGGCTTCATCAACCCTCTCAGAATGAACTTGTTTTTCTCTCCTGCAGGACCCTGGGGCTGAAGCCATGGCACACAGCACAGGAGTCCTGCAGGTGCAAAGGCCCCAGACAATAGACACAAGAAGTGTGAGCGTCTGTCAGAGACATTTTCTGACAGCACGCATCACACTTCTTGAATCCAGAGACCTTTGCTTCTTTTGACATTTCCCTAACTGACAGGTGTACACTAACACACACCCAAACACACAGTTATACCCTGTCAGTAAAAATTAGTAATACTAAAACAATAACAATTTTAGTAAAAATACTAATAATTAAGTACAAAAATTAAAGTAAACTACACAAACACTCCCTAGGGAAGGGAAGGCCAAAGGCCCAAGGGAAGAACCAACGGTTCTTTTAGTAAGAAAAACGGGAAAAATTAGGGTTGGGGATAAGGATCTATGTTCTACACTAATTTAGGAAGAATTAAAGTTAAAAGGGGAAAAAAAGAGTAACTTTTTGAAGAAAAAGCTAACACTCACCAGGAACCGGTAGAAGCAACCAACCTCGAAGCTGTAGCGGCAAACGAGATCTGAGGTAACTCTCGCCTGCATTGTGGGATATAAGGGGAGCCTCGAGCCGGTGGAACCAACTCTCGAGCTTTTAGAGTGGCCGAGTCGGAGCCGAGGTCGGCTCCGAACCCATCCAGCAAGAATGAAGGCGAGATAGACAACTTAACATCTTCTATCAACAGAGGATCCTCAGAAGAGGAAAGCCCACACACTACAAGATAGAAAAGACACCCCCCCCCAGAAAAAAAACTTAGATATTACATTTCATTTTGAATTTTAAACATAACTCTCCCCAAAGCTAAATGAGAAAATGCAAGAAGAAATGTATCCTGTAGATCTTCACATTTTTAATGCCCAATCCACTTCTAGAAGGCATGCCTTTTAAGGGTAGTACAACTGTTTTTCAAAGGCATATTCAAAGATTAATTTGTCAGGAGCTCCAAGTAAAAAAAAAAACAGAGATTAAAATGGAAACACTGTACGCTGAATAAAACTGCAACTCAAGAAATTATACTTTCCTCAGAAGTAATGCTCTTGGAGCGTATTATATAATTTAGCAGGATACAGAGGCCGACCTGCACAAGATTGAGAACAGTCCTACCCCAAAAACAGTTTTTGTGGACTTTGCCAAAACGGATGCAACAGAATCACATTTGTTGAATTTGTCTTCGACCATCTATCAAAACTCCACTCAATGCTGACATTGTGGTAAATGAATGACATTTAATGGTGAAGAAGAAACTGACATACTGGAGTAATGACAGCAGTATAAGCACCTTGTACATACAGACACACACACACACACACACACACACACACACACACACACACACACACACACACACACACACACACACACACACACACACTTTCATACAGAAAGCACACCAAGGCAAAATCATTCATCAGGATTAGCTAAATTTCAAAAAGACTATACAAACACTGCAAAATAAATGCATTGGCACTATTAGAGTATGAGGAACAGGTTACTACAAATTTAAAAAAAAGTTAACAATTTAGTGAGGAGATGTTTAATGAATTGAAAAATAAGTTTAAATTGCAGTTCTGCAATTCCTCACCTTAGTACATATGCAGTATTTTTTACTTTAGAAAGCTTCCCACACTGTTGCTTCTGACTGCAAACTTTCCATTGGTGTTTCTTATCTGCTCCTTTATTCCTGCAAGTGCCGCACATTTCTCCTTGAGTCCTTTCAGTTTTACAGGAAATGCATTTATAAAAAATGGCTCTTTGTCTACCAGACCGTCTTATATTTAATAAATGATTATGAAATGTGGCCTTTTCTGGGTCTCTACAACTTTTTTCTTTCCTAATCTTCTTCTCCAAGTGTGCCCTTTTGTCATATCCACGAGTAACAATGGCAGATTTGTTCACCAGCTGAAGAGATGAAACAATCAAATATTCACTATATATCTACAAATATACAGCAATTACAAAATGTTGTCGATGATATAGTTCACCGTGCTCATTTAAAGAATGTTATTCCTTTCAAAGGGAAAATGTAGCTGCCAGCAACTTTATATGAAGACATAGCTCTCGTCTCCTCTCCCTCCCACTGGGGAATGGAGAGGTGACACAGCCTAACCAATTACAAGAATTCCAGCAAAGTCCAATAACCAGAAGTCTACATTGCAATGGTATGCAAACCCACTGAATGTCACACTCTCTGGAAAATTTAAGAGGAGAGAATATTCCTAGAACCTGCAGAATGTCATCTGCTGGCCACCTCCACCGGGGTTGCCTTTGCCTGCTTGTGTTGCGTATCCATTAAAGTAAGCCACAGTATTAAATCGTCTTAGACAGGATGAAGACACAATAAAGACTTTATACTGAGATACCAATAGCAGCACTGTAAGAGGAAGGAGCCTCTGGTAAGTATGACAAGCAGACAAACATCAGCAGGATGATGAGAAAAAGTGAAATTACTCCTCCCAATGAAGTCTTCGCTGGAACACCTGGTATTTGAGCTGTATCCAATCCAACTTTTTTAAAATGCAGTCTAGGTCATAAATCCCAAAGCTGTTATTTGAATTCAGTCAGGAAGAACTTCTCTATAAACACATTGATACCTCATGACCATTACATTACTATGAATCCATTTAATACAATTACTAAAACTGCAGTTTGTACAGCTTGCCGTAATATACACCCTTCTTTAAACTGACAGGGCAAAAAACATAACATCAGGATTTCAACAGATATCCATCATTGCATTACACCTGTAGATGTCAAGGTCTATAAATAACTGAATATAAAAATGTCAGTAGCTTCCTTCCAAAGGACTGTTAACAAGAACATCATACATTAGATTTGTGTACACATGCACCCCCCCACCTCCAACCACAAAAAAAAAAGATTACTATGTAAAGAAAAAGAAGACATCATATGTCTTTGTCAACCAGGTGAACGATACCATGGAAATTAGCACCATGAAGAAGCTTTTCAAACCAGACCACTGGAAGTGGCATATTAAATACAGAAAGAATAAAAACTTAATATAACTATGAGCAAAAGATCAGAGAAGAGAAAAATCTAGAAAGGGAAAACTTATGAATGCTTGTTCCTGTATTTAGTATGGTGGTGTGCATGGATTGAGTCCTGACTGCAGTCCTGGTTACCCGGGTTCAGTTAGCAAACCAGAATCTGGTGTGGGAGGTAGATAGGAGTGGACGGCTAAGGTTGCCTCAACCCACCGATCTCAGGCAACCATGAAAAGGAAAGCGGTAAGGTGCACAGCAACATTAACATCTGCTCAAGGGTGGGTATTAAAACAATGGATAAGACAGCTGTTTTGCTCTACAAACATATGCATGCCTGGAAGAGACACAAACAGCACACACACACACACCAAAGGGTTAGCATCCCAAGCACCCTTTCAGAAAAGCACTTGCCAAGCTGCCAGGAGAGGGGAGTTAGGAAACATAAAAAACAACTGTCAAATCCCACCAAATGACAATCCCAATTCCTGCCTCTAATCTCCTCTCCCCCCTGTCTTCCAATACATGGGAAATGGAGAAGCAGGCTAACAATAGATAGAAACTCATTAGTTGAGTAAAAGGGGGAAGAAAAAATACTGAAAAAGATGAAGAAAATGTTTTGAAATATGAAATAACGGGATTACTGTACTCTTCTTTGTAAGGGCATTTTAGTTAAGCTACTATTTTGGACCAAGAGTCAAACAGCCCTGCTATAAACAATTTGAGTAGTCAGAGGCTGCCTGCCTTCAAAGTACATCTTAAAGTGTATATAAGCAAAAACCTGGTTTGCTTTGAGAAAGAACCTAGCCTGCTTTGAGATACAATGTGTACTCTGTAATATACATCAACTCACATATGTTATGCCAGCACTAGTGGCATACAGGGATAAATTTCTTACTACAGCCCAGGTAGCCTGAGGTCATCTGGTGACTCAGATACTTGACAGAGCTGGGAGGAAGGATGAACAGTCCCATCCTGGATGAACGGATGGGAAAAACTAGCTGCATATACTGCTATTCTTCCTTGAAGGAGAGGTGGTGATATAGACGGTAGCCTGGAGGCAAGCATTAGGATCACTAAACCATCGATGCACGATAGCCTTCAGAGATAGTATGTGGAAGTGCCAAGGGTGGTGGGAGTGGGGGGTTTAGGGTATTCAAATAAATGCTGTCATGGGATGCAGATTTCACTAATGCTAGCTGTTGCATAAAGCACCCTCATGGCTGCCTGGCTGTCAACTCCACCACCACCCTGGACAGCTCTTGCCTCCACTTAAGGTACAATCCCCAGGGTGGAGGAACAAATAAGCATGCTGTCTAACTGAGGAGAGGATTGGCAGTCAACAGGTATGAGGCACAACTATCATAGAAAAAAGTTACTATGCTGCTGCAGATGAGAACACACTTTACATCTTCAGCTCTCACACATGCATCACATATGACCCTATATCTTGTGAAATGATGAAAACATCACATCACTGTGTGGCAGAAAACATGTTGTCTACCTAATTTTCCCTAATTCTGTGCCAGTATCCTACAGCTGCTTTACCCACTTTTCCCACTCTCCTGTCCTGTACTCAAGCATCCATTCTGTCAATCTACATCATTCAGTTACCAGCTTCATAAATTAATCCTTCATTAGCTCAGGAATTAAACTACTCTGGTACCACGCCAATTTGTTTCGTTACTTTTAAACTCTGTTATTTCACAGTCTCCTTTAAGAAACTTATGCATGTAACTTTTTATCATCCAATTTTCATTACATTTTGGTTGCAGGACCACAGAAAATACAATAGTATTGAATCTTGCTACCATTTACATCTTATCAGTACCCAAGCCTGTACCTCCTTTTACAAAGACGGCTAGGTCAGTCAAGCCAAAGCTGAATTTGTGAATGTCTATTCAATCATCCAGTTCCCATTTGAAGGAAGATAATGCATCACACTGCTTGATTTGTTGTGACAGTCTATTCCAGTTGTGGGGAAGGTACTGTATAATGTACATATTTCCATCATGTTTTATTTATTTGCTGATGACCTTGGTTCTAGTATTTGTGGGACTATATCTTTTGTGAAGAAATAAGAGATCCAGGAGCAATAGGTCCCTAATGGCATGGAAAGTAAAGTAAAGATCTCCCATCAGAACTCTCTAAGATACTGAATAAAGGGGCAGTGCTTCCAGTCTTTTCTGGTAGCTTCTGTTTTTTAAATCCCAAAGTGAGCACTGTATTCAATAAATGGCCTAATCGACGGTGAATATAAGGAGACAATGATCCCTTTAGATCTGGATGATATTCCTTTGGCAATTAGCTGTGCCAGGAAGAAGGACTTTCTGACTACTGTTGTCAAATGTTGATCAAAGGAGAAGGCATTATCAACCCAAGTTTTAAGGTCTTTAACAACATTCTTATTTTGGAGTTGGGTGTTGTCTATGTTGTATGCTGGGGCAGGGGTTGTTTACCAAATGTAACAAGATTGCACTTTTTAGCATTTAATTTGAGCCAATTTTAGTACAAGTACTTACATGTGTAAGTTCTCAGTGAAGGACTTTGGTGTCAGTCAGGAACTTGACAATGACTCCCAGTTTAAGGTCATCTACAATTAAGGTTAGCACAGGTCTTGCTTCATGGTCTGGAGACATCATTGGTTACCTTCATGTGCTCTGATGAGACACCTGATACCTGCACTATGCGGGTTCGGTATTTTAGCCAAAACACCTCGCTATATGGGAATTAATTTGTAATGCATTAAGCTTAGTAACTATGTCAGCATGGTGGATGCTGTCAAGTGCCTTGGCCAGATCAAGGTACACTGCGTAGATAGCATGACTGCTGTCAACAACCTGTGTTACTCTTTCAACAAAAGTTAACCAGGAATTAGACAGAATGGACCACTGACAATGTCAAACTGCTGTGGGCCTAGCCTGATGAGATTTTTAATATCATACTCTATCAGGTCCAGGTCTGTTATAATATGTTACATGGCTTTGCAAATAAGATTTGTCAGGCTGATGGTCCTATAATTTCCAGGGTCCGTGGTGGAATCACGCTTGTGGAGTGGCATCTCTACTGCTGTGCACTAAATCACAGGGACAAAGCCAGTGACTTAACTCAGGTTAAATAGTTAAGGGAGTGGCTCTGCCATGTCTTGCTTAGTACTGTTTATTAAACAGCCAGGTGTATTGTCAGGTCCCACAGAGGAAGTATTTTTAGTCATGGAGATCACCATCAATACATGCTTTTTTATGCTGACAGGGTATCTGAAAGATTCAGATTGATAGTCTTCTCTGGGTTAAATTTACACCAAATTTGTTTGCTAGTATATTGGCAATGTCTACTGGGTCGCAGTAGGTGCAACCATTAGGAATAAGGTCAGAGTACTAATGGGTGTTATTTTTTGGTTTCCTAACAAAGCTAAAGAATGATTTGTAATTGTCCTTAGCTTCAGATGCTGACTCAAGTTCATAGGCTGATTTATTAGACCTAATAGAATTTTCAAGTTTTTAGCCAATTTCCTGATGTTATCCTTGATGCGAGGGTGCTGTATACTTTAAGGTGTGTGTTTTTTTATTATTTATTTTTTTATTATAGATTTTTATTTATATTTGTGGACCACCAGGAGAGATTGTGTTTTACATTTCCAATTATATTTAGATCTGTCTGGGACTGCCAGGGCTATACATTTATCTAAGTGGGCATAGAATAATTTTGTGAAGCTACCTGCCATGGCAACACTTGGCTTGACAATACTATAACTAAAATTTGAAACTTCATCGTAGAATTTAATAAGGCTAGTATGCTTGAAATCCTAGAATTATGAGACATTCGGTTTACAGATATAAAAGGTGATGGTGACTAGTTTACAATCTGCAGCAAATAAACAGCAAGCTGTCATAGTCATTTTATAAGTCTTTTCCCCATGTCCCCCTTATCACCCTCACTGCCTTCCACTGAACCATCTTTAACAATTCTCCTTCTTTATTCCCATATGATCCATAAATACATGCAGGACCAAATGTGGAGTTATAAATGACCTAAGAGACATAATAACCTCTCAAGTCTCTGTACTACACTCCTTATGATGAGAATGCTTCCCGCTTTTCTGTTATCTGTGGCTGTTGCAGTTCCATACAGCACCTAGAGAGTCAATGACACTGACATTACTACCCCCAAATCCCTTTTCCTTGCTCAAATGGATCCACAACATGTACTCAGTCAAGAAGTGAATATCTTTACACTTGTGTGGATTAAAACTCAGCTGTACCATTCTGCCCTGACCAATAATCTGTCTGGATATCTTACTGGATTTCCCATTCCATTCATAACTACCACCCTTATCCTGTTGTCACATGGAAACAAAAATGACCTTATTATCAATGCTCACTATTATGGGCCAAACTCGTAAACACTCTACTCACAGGGAAAGGCTACACCATAGTTGGAGACATTTTTATATCTTAACAATTCCAAAAGGGCTGCTTAAGGTAACGTAATTAACAAATGTGCAAGCACAAACATACAACAGTATGTTTACTTGTGATTTTGCAAAACACTCAGTCACTGCAGCACCCATACAACACAGAAGTGGAAAAGTACAGTTATGTAAAATCTTGCCAAAACAGTAGATGCCCTTCTGTTCTCTGTTGCAGTATTCTTTACAATAGGGGTACCCTGCCTAGGGCAACCCAATGTCCAGCCACTATACCAAAGCCTTTAGATTGTAATGGGTATGCCATACAACACATGTATGTTTCCCATGCATGTTTCCCATGCACGGCATAGAGCATAAAGGTGACCTCTGGACGTAACATCCTCAGAAATGAAAAGCCCAAGTAGGAACGACAGCCTAAGGATATCAAGTAACAGGTACATCAGGAAGCAACATACTGTTGCAGTATTTCTTACAATAGGGAAAGTACAATAGTTCAGGAAGTAGACTGGGAAAAGGAAGGGCCCGCAGAGCCCTCTGGGAAGCCATGGAGACTGGCCCTGGCAAAATCAGCTCTGAACCTAGAAATCAAAACCAACTTATACTGCCTGGTAAAGATATGCACAGAAGTCCAGGTAGCTGTCTCAAGAATAGAATTAGTACCCAAACCCTTGAACAAAGCACCAGAATAAGCCATAGCCCTAGTAGAATGAGCCTTAACAGAAGAAGGAAGGCTCTTTCCATGAAAAAAATAGCAAAAAGAAATGGCTTTAGATATCCATGAAGAAATGGTTTGCTTGGAAACAGCCAAACCTAAGGACCAGGGATGAAAAGAAACAAAAGGCGGTTCAAATTTATGAAAAGCTCTAGTTTTATTCAAATAATATGTCAGTTGTTTATGCAAATCCAAGGTGTGCAAAACCTTCTCACTAGCAGATTGCGGAAAAGGGAAAAAAATTGGGCAAATGAATAGATTATTTAAGGGACTACTCATTAACCACCTTGGACATAACAGGATTAGTACAAAGGGAAACCCTGTCCTTATGAAAAATTAAAAAGTGAGTAACAGCCATAAGGGCTTGCAGCTCAGGCACCAGTCTGGCAGAAGTAATGGTCAAAAAAGAAGAAGTCTTCCAAGAACAATGCTGCAAGGAAGCTGAAGCAGCAGGCTCAATAGAAGCTTGAGTCAATTTTTCTAAAACAAAATTAAGATCCCAGAAAGGAGGGACAGGCTGCCTGGGAGGACTAATGTGAAGGACGCCTTTAAGAAACTGGCCTCAAATCTAGAGGCTAAAGGGGGAGTCAAAGGCAGACAAGCAAAAATAGCTGACATGTGGGCCTTAAGAGAAGAATTTGCCAACCCAGCACTGAGCAATTCATACAAATAAGAGAGAACCAAAGGGACATCCACAGTAAGTGGATCCACATTATGAGAAAGGCACCAAACAGAAAATCTCTTCCATTTGGACAAATAATTTTCTAGCAGTGAGTTTCCTGACCTCCTTCAGGATCCGAAGCATGTCCTCAGAAAAAAAGGTGTCTGAAGGGGATCACAACCCTATCACCCACAATGTCAGTTGAAGAGTGGACTGAGACCCCTTGTCTTGTATGAACAGGTCCACCATGTGAGGTAACTTGTGATGATTGCCCTTGGCTAAATGCAAAAGAAGAGGGAACCAATGGTGTCTGGGCCAAAAGAGAGTCATCAGCAAGAATTTGGGAGCATCCTGTTTTATCTTGCACAAGACCTTTGGAATGGGAGAAAAGGGAAGGACAGCATAAAAAAATCCCCTTCCTTCAAAGAAAAAGAGAGGGAGTACCCCTTCCAGGCCAGAGAACATGAGACTCTGGCACAAAAGACAAGAAATTGTCTGCTCAGAGAGGAGGCAAATAGATCTACTTGAGGAATATTCCACTGGTAGAAAATGTCCAGAAACACATCCATGTGAAGCAGCCACTTGTGGGATTGTGTTATGGACCTACTCAGAGAATCTGCCACTATATTCTGATCCGAGGGAATATAAACTGCCTGAAGGGTCATCTGATACTGGACAGCTAGATTGTAAACCTGGACACCTAATCTGCATAGGAGATAAAACCTTGTTTCTCCTTCCTTGTTGATATACAACATCACTTTGGTGCTGTCTGTGAGAATTTTGAGGGGCCCTGGAAGGAAAAGAGAATGAAAAGCCTGAAGAGCCAAAAGAGGAGCTCATATCTTTGACATTTTGATGTAGTCTTTCTTTTGTTGAAGAGACCAAAGGCCCTGCACTTTCAAAGGACCAAATGAGGCGCCCCATCCCATGTCCGAGGCATCTGTGAAGAGTTCCTGAGATGGGACTGGAAGTTGAAAAGGAAGCTCTGGGTTGAGGGACAACTGATGGATCCACCACTGAAGTTACAGCTTGAGGCATGGAAGAAGAGGGATTAGAAAATCTGAAGGATGAGAATATTGAAACCAAACTGATTTTAGAAACCAGTGGAGCTTTCCCATTTGGAGCTTGACCATATGTAGCAAAGGAATAGTAGAATCCATGTAACCCAGAGCCCTAAGAAATTCTCTGGCTGTAATTAAAGCCAGAGGAAGAAGGAACTAAAAGAAAGCAGAGTTAAACCCTTGGGACGGGCCAGGAATGCCAGCACTGGAACAGTCTGGAGTCTGCACCCCAGAAAAACATGATACTGAGAAGGAGTCAGGAATGACGTTTAGAAATTTACAGTAAACCCCAGGCTTTGCTGGAGAGTAATAACAAAGTGTAGATGCTGAAGTAAAATTTCAGGAGAAGAGGCCTGAATGAGCAGGTCGTCCAGGTATGGAAAGACCAGTATCCCTCTCAACCTGCAGAAAGCATTCACAGGAGGAAGGCAATTGATGAAGACCCTTGGGGCAGTAGAGAGGCTAAAGGGCAAAGCAAAGAAATGAAAATGCCAAGATGCAACAGAACAGACTGCCCATACATGTCAAGCAGAGCACCTCACTGATCCTCTTCAACAGAAATCTTGATGAGTGGATGGGTAATAGAAAGTTCACCCCGGGGATCATTCCAGTGGCTGTACTTGATAGAGGCACTGGGAACTAACGTCAGGCGGCACGATGCCAGGGCACTTCTATGGGCTAGGCTTGTAAAGGCTCCAGGGCAATTAGCCTAGTACACATCTATGAACCTATGACAACTGTAAAAACTTCCTGAAAATGGGAAGAATGAGAATGTATAGATAAGCATCCTTGAGATCCAGGGAAACTAGAAAAGCCTGAGGAAGTAGAAAAGGAAGCAAGGTTTGAAGGTACAGCATCCGAAAGGAAGGGACCTTCAAAAAGGTATATAGAAAAATACAGAACAAAAAACTAAAAACAAAACAGCAAAATTTCTTCAAAAAGGTGTTTAGCTGAGAAAGATCCAGAATGGGTTTCCAGGTGCATTCTTTCCTAGGGATCAAGAACCCCTTCTCCCTCTGAGGAGTTGGATCTTCTTGAACTGTTCCTTGAGCTAACAAGCTGCGAATCACCTCTGAAAAAAAGGGCAGTTGTTCCTGAGGAGGCTGAGGAATGTCCAAAAACGGGAGAAGAGATTTTAAACCATGTAATAACCTTGAAGAATTATAGAAAGAACCCAAGAGTCCTGGGTGACCTTTAACCAAATAGGAAAGGACAGGGAAAGATGCACAGAAAGAGGAATCTGACTGAAAAGAACAGGGGAGGATAGTCAGACAACACCTAGTTTGTCAGGAAAAGGAGGCTTCTGAGTAGAAGCAGTTTGGGTAACCTTAGCAGGAGGAGCCCTTCTACCACCTGGTGAGTCTATCTACGAACAAAGGCAGGCTTGGTAGGGTAATTCCTTTGAAAGATGGGAACAGGTGAAGCGAAAATATGCTTCAAATCCTGTGAGGCCTTACCTTTTCCTTGCAAGGACTTACACAATACAGCAGCAGCACAAAAAAAGCTTATTATCCAGAGGAGCATCCATCAATTTAGCCTTGATATCATCAGGCAAAGGTTGAAGTCTGATCCAGGAATACCTCCTCAAAACAGATCCAAAAGCAGCAGCCCTAGATGAAGCATCAGCTGCATCACAGCTGCATTTAACAGAATGGCAAGCAACTTGGGAAGATGTACCTTGCACGGAAACAGCAGAGGCGCTCCCCTCGGAATCAAGAAGATCTGAAACAGCCTGACAGGCCTGGGAGAGAAGAGTGAAAACATATCTGGTCATGTGTGTTTAATAGTTCACAGCTCTAAAGGACAAGGTAGCAGAAGTATACACTTTCTTACCTAGCCTCTGCATGGTTCTGCTGTCCTTGTCAGAGGGAAACAATTTTATAAAAGGCAACAATTTGGAGGGTTTATCAGAGGCAAAGAAGGGTTGGCTGAGGGGCACTTATAAAAAAAACTTGCAATCATCAGGCAGTTTATAAAACCTATTGAGATTTTTGGGAGCAAGGTGCTGGGAATCAGGAGCCTGAGAAACAATAGAAAATGCATCCAGCAAGGCAGCAAGAGCAGGATGAATGGCAGAGGGCCCAGCAGACTCCCATCTGCAGAAGCTCATAGTACCTCTTCTGAGCATCAGACACCTGTGCACAGTCCTATTTGAAATACTCCATCTTTCAGGAAATAGTGCCACCAAAAGAAATCTCCTCAAAAGGAGAGTCAGGACTGATAAGATTAAAGTTCTGAGGAAGAAAAGTCTAAAGGAGAAGGAATATGAGAAGAATAAGTCAGGGATTCTTCATCAGAATCTGGATCACCTTCGGAGGAATCCTGTTCCTTAGACCTCTTAAGATGAGTAGAAAACCAAGAAGGAGCAGGAACAGAAACCCTCTGTGGAGGCTTTAGAGCCTAAAGGACATTAAACAGACCTTGAGTGAAGTTTTGCCATTCATTCTGAGGATCTTTAGGAGCAGAAGAAATATGCTTAGTTTTCTGCTTCTTTTTTAGAGGAACATTAGCTGTAAACACCTTAGGAGGCTCTGACCCCTTACGACATTCTATTATTGTAGTCAGAATCTCTTCCCTTACTTATATCTAAGGAACACCCCTAGACCCTTCAGTAATTATCAGTTGCGGTTCCCTCCCGTCCATCTGAGGCAGACATCTGCAAAGCCTCCACGGATATACGTGAAGTAAGATCCATGCCAGCCTACAAAGTAGTCATGGCAGAGGAATCCGACAAGGAAACTAGATGATCCTCCATGTTTTCACTAGCCTCAAGAGAGGCGTCCCGTGGACATGGTACAGCCAAAGAATCCGACTGAGCTTTCTTGGTCTTTTTCTTTGCAGAAGGCTGACCCTCGGGCCAGGAAGATCCTTCCATAGTGTCCTTAGCCAACAGTTTTAAGTCACTGGTTTTCTAAATAAACAGTTAGGGAAGAAAGTTGACTACACAATGTCTTAGGGATGAAAGCTTGGCAAATCACACAAGACATATGGTCGTGGGAAGCACCTAAGCAAAGCAAACACTGCTTGTGATGATCTTTATAGGAAATCTGTCTCTCGCACTGGCATTTCCTCTTTCTGGATGACATGAAACCAACAACCAGAACAAGACAAAACAATGATAAGAAAATCAAAAAAACCCAACCGGGCACTTATCTGAAAATGGTTTGGTAACCAGCAGATGAACGGGCGTTCAGAACGACAATCAAAGATGGTGATTAGACTGGTGGCAAAGAAGTTCTGAGGGTGGTACACATTTATGTCCTAAGCGGGAAGCATACATTGACATACATTGTTACCCATTATAACCTAAAGGCTTTGGCATACTGGCCAAACATCAGGCTACCCTATGCAGGGGATCCCTATTGTAAATAATACTGCAACAGTGATATGGAAGGACATCTGATGAGCCACTCTTGCAGCTGCACTTTTATTACTAATAAAGCAACATACTTCAGTCCATAGCAGCAACTGTCCTGCAGCTGAATATGCTAACGGAACAGCTGTATCAAAAGCTGCACTCTCTGGACCAAGGAAGTTCCCTGTTAGACATTGTCATTGTCTGTTAAAGTATCTCTCCCTGATGAGGAGGTTACTGAAAAGTACTGACACTGCATGAGTCTGTACCACACAAATGCATGCATTCAGTCAGAAAAACTTATCCCACCACATATTAAGGTTGCCTACTGCTCTACATACTTCATCTGAAATATTCCAAAACTACAAGGACAATAGTCCACACTTCATTAAAGCATGAGGAGAAACGTCTTCTCAAAGACTGCATCTGCTGCCTGGAAGTGTACCTTAAAATGAAAGGAAACTTCAAAACTAAGTAATTTTACGAAGAACATCACTAAATTTCTTATCACAGAATACAGATACCCCTGTTACAAAACTGGTTAATAACCAGGCAACAAGTAGCATGCACATACTTCCAAGGTCTATATCGTTCCAGTCTTTCTGATGTGTAGTACATATTATCTTACTACTCTTCTACTCTTCTACATACTTCAGCTTTGCATGTATTTCCTAGTTGCCTTTCGCAATGTATTCTATAAAAATCAAACAAATATTATGTACTGTTGGAAAAGTTGTTATCCAATGTGGCCTGGGCCATGGATGAGAAATGGTCAGTGAACTAGGCCACCAAACCTGTTAACAAAGTATGCACACAAATATGTAAGTAAACAGACTGAAAAGAAATGCAGAAACGTATACAGAAAGAAATAAAGAAACAAAACCTTTTCCAGATTTCCTTAAAGTAGTTAGCAACCTACCATCAATAAACTGTACACCTCCCAGAGAGCAAGCACTGCTCACCACACCACCCTTCACCCCCCCCCCTTCCATTTCCAATGCATACATCCCAAGCAAGTCTCTATTCTACTTAAAGATATTTCTACTGACACTCCCACTGGATCTGATGACATAAACCCCGGTTCATATATCACTACAGACAGCATCTATGTTTTCCCCTCACCTACATATATAATATATGTCTTACACAAAACATCATGCCACAGATTTGGAAAACTGCTGTAATTAAACCCATACCAAAGCAAACTAACCCAAAAGACACTTTTCACTTTTGTCATCCATCCTTCCAATTCTGGGAAAACCTCTTGAAAAGACAGTCTATGCCCAACACTCTCTCTCTCAATGTTGTTGTTGTTGTGTCTTTCAGCTTTTCCCGGTTAGGGGACGCCACAGCGGAACTCCAGTCCGCTAATGATTGGCAGTAGATTTTTACGTGACGAGTTGCCAGCTCTGACGCACAACCTTCAACGAAGGTACGCCCATTCACGCATGTCTCCACACAGAAGACGCTTTAGCTGAGAATCGAACAGGACAACATCTTACTGTGAGGCGACAACGCTACCGCAGCACCACCACCGCAGTCAATATATATATATATATATATATATATATATATATATATATATATATATATATATATATATATATATATATATATATAAAATTCTCCTTTATAATCTCGAAATACTGAAAACTCGAATTTCAGTATCCTGAGACCATAAAGGTAAAACTTCAAAATAGCGAAAGCGCATAAGCGCGAATTCGAACATCTCGAATTTGCGCTTATGCATTTACACTACATTATGCGAAGTGCTTGGCTGGAATGGTGTCCGGAATTTAAGATGAGTTAGTGTATGTGAGTGTTTCTGTAAGTTGTATGTGTGAGTTAGGGTAGGGAGGTGGAAGTATGAGTGTGAGTGTTGGATGTGTTGGTGCTTGTGTATGTGTGATGTGTGTGTGTGTGTGTGTGTGTGTGTGTGTGTGTGTGTGTGTGTGTGTGTGTGTGTGTGTGTGTGTGGGACTGTAGAATGTCTGGTTGTGAGATTTTTTTTCTGATTGTGCGATCACTGAGTTGGTATATATAAGTATGGGGGGACGCAGCCCCCCACATTGGGGGTGCATGGGGGCTTGCCCCCCTGCTTGCATGTAGTGTAAGGTTGTATAGTCTGTGTGCTGTGGGTAGAATGGTGTGTGTGTGTTGTGTGGTGTATGGTGTATGTATGTTCGTGATTGTGTGTTTCGTGATTTTGGGTTTTGGGATTGTGAGTCCTTCGCCTTTATAGTTTAGAGATACTGAAATTCGTGATTTCAGTATTTCGAGATTATAAAGGGGAGATATATATATATATATATATATATATATATATATATATATATATATGAAAGATTAAAACGTCGAAGTGCCTACATGCCGAAAATGCCGGACCTCGATATTCTTTTTGTAAGATCGCAGTACAGTGAAGATCGGAATACTTGCCCTTTCCTCACTGTAGTGCGATCTCATCTCGAAGTTGGTATATATGCGCAGCCCCCCCCCCAATAGCAAGTTCAAGGTCCTGCATTTTTGGCGTTTACGCGCTTCGACATTTTAATCTTTCATCGTTCTAATATAGACCCTATATATATATATATATATATATATATATATATATATATATATATATATATATACATACATGTATCTGCGTCTACTGTATAATCACATGACAGAACTTACTTACAAGAAATCTCATTCTGCCAAAATGCCCTTTTGCCGAAGTCTGTTTATGCGATAAAGGTTTACTGTTACTGGTAGTACAAGAAGTGTTAAGTATATAGGTGTTATGTAACTTCTCGTAGACCATGCTAGTAGTGAAGTGTAATGGATGTGTTGGCAGTGTGTGGTATATGGAACGCTTCTGTAACACTGCTTGTAGCTGTTAGCTGGAGATCGCACTATAGTAAGTGTATTAAAATATACCCTTGCTGCCACTATAGTGTGATCTCGGAGTTGGTATATATAATATATAGGGGGGCTGCAGGGATCCTTGCCCCCCTGCAAAAATATTGAAGAATGTGTTTTTTATTTTATATTTACTATTCTTTGTTTTGTCAGGGATTTGTGATTAGGAATAGTGGGATTTCAGCATACTGCAATTTTGTGTAAGTAAGTTCTGTCATTTGAGGTTCATTGAAATGTAACTTTGGTGATAAGTAATTGTGTTTAGTGTGTTTTTTAATTTTTTTGGTTAAGCTTTTACACAAAAGTGCATTTTCGAAAAAATGCACTTTCACGTGAGTTCATGAATTTACGTTTTGGGGAAACGTAAATTCGTTGGATCACAGTAGATCCATATATATATATATATATATATATATATATATATATATATATATATATATATAAACACACACACACACACACATATATATATATATATATATATATATATATATATATATATATATATATATATATATATATATATATATGTGTGTGTGTGTGTGTGTGTGTATATATGTGTGTGTATATACCTTCATACATGAACTGGTGCAGCGACTGAATGAGGGTGCATGGAACAATCACAAATAACACTACAAAACTGAAAGCCAGCACTCCAGAGGAAATAATCAAACAATAATAAAATGTTCAGCAGAAATTCCACTACATAATAATCCAACAGGAAAATATCTCAACAACAGCCAAGGATGACCAATAAATAGTTTATTTTTTGAATAAGTAGGTAATCCAACAATCTGGCAGTTCAGGCAGTCAAATTGAAACAAAAACCATGCAAACCGGTTTTGCCCACTGGCGTCATCAGTGCAAATTCCTGCCACAACATTATTTATAGAGTCACCATTTAACGCGACAGGATCCACTAATAAACATCTACAGTGATTATTATGCCCTGAAACCTTTTAAAGTCATAAATAACAGTATCATATCAATAAACTATATCAATAGAAATAACATGAAAAAAACTTAACATATTAAATAAATGCATAATGAAGCAAAATAATCCAGATCACCACCACGGCTTGAAAGAACAGCTGTTTAATTTAGGACAAGCACTTTCACGTAGAACACTACGCTTTCTCAAGTCTTCAGTGTAAATATAACCAACATATACACATTTTATAGTCAAAATTATATCAATTAACTAATTTAAAATCAATTAGTACATTAATTAAAAGTTTTAATAGATCAATTACTTAAAATTCAGTTACAAATTCATTTAAAGGGGGCGAGCTTCCAGCTCCAGTTTTATACATACATAATTATTTAAACCTGGAAATACATGTGCTTCCAACTTTAAAATCCACTTCAGCTCGACGCGTTCTACTTGATTATTTAAATTCCCTCCTCTCCTATCTTTCACTACTATTTGCAAAACCATGAACCCAAATTCATGTGCAAGAAATTCTTATATGCTTAGCTAACGCATTTAATTTATTTTTATTTTTTATATCATATACATGTTGATATATCCTGTCCCTAAGGCGTTTTTGTGTTTTTCCTACATAAAAACACTTGCATTGTTTGCACTCTGCCATATAAACTAAGTTAGTTGTGTTGCAAGTTACATATAATCTGGGTTGAAAAATGAAAGTTAGAACTGGGTGTTTAAAATCCTGAACTGTATGTATATACCGACATATTCTGCAGCTTTTACAAGAATATGTTCCTAGTTTATTCAAAACCACAGCCTTACTCTGTCGGTAATTACAAAGTAACTGTTTCAAGTTACTTTTATTTTTATATACAAAGCCAGGAACTTCACCTATTATTTTCTCTGTTTGTCTATCAGTTGTCAAAAAATGTCAATTATTCTTGATTATACTGCAGACTTTACTGCTGTCACTAGCATACCTAGTAATAAAGTGCATTTTATTCTTATTTATGGCTACATTTTTTACTTGTGCCAAATTTATACTACTTTTTTTATTTACCTATTTGGAGAACATCATACTTAGCCTTTTGGAAAACAGTTTCCTTATAACCCCTTTCTATGAACAGTTTGTGTAAATGACCAAATTCATTTTCCCTATCTACATATGTATTACATATGCTCTTAACACTATTTAATTGTCCCTTGACAATACTGGGGAATACATGCCTGGGGTGCATGCTAGTATAATCCAAAAGACTGTTTTTCCAACAGGTCTTATGAAACAACTTAGTATTCATCTTACCTAGCATGTCCCTGTATACAGACACATCAAGGAAATTAATACTCTCATGAGAATAAGATACTGTGAATCTTAAAAAGTTTGTTGTGGACTCCAAATACTTAATAATGTCCATTAGAAGAGGTAACCCTCCATCTCACAACATAAAATTGTCATCAACAAAGCACCTTTACATTTTTATATGCATTTCATAGCCACTATTTAACAAATGTTCTCTCTCCCAATAATAAACAACCATATTAGCATATGAATTTGCGTAGGGGGTGCCCATGGCTACCCCCCATTTCTGCAAATAAATCTTATTCTCATACATAAAAATATTGTTGGATAATATTAGATCTAATAATGTACATATTAAAATAATGTCATCAGTACTACTACTACCCCCCCATCCCTTTCATTTATATCTCTCACTGCCTCGATGCCATATTCATTAGGTATACAAGTGAACAGGCTCTGGACATCTAACGTCACCATAAAACAGTCACTAAAACAGAACCTTCATTAAGCTCCCTTAAATTATTCAAAAACTGAGTAGTATCTTTTAAAATAGTAGGAACTTTTCTAACAAGGGGACCTAATTTACTCTCTACATAAACTGAGAGCAGTTCCGTAGCCCAACCACCTCCATCTACAATGGGTCTCAAAGGTGGTTTCTGTAAGGACTTATGTATTTTGGGTAATCCTTTGATGTATGCTTTTCTTACATAGTCCACACTAAAAAATTTATACAATTTTTCATCAATTTGTCTACACATCAACAAATCATATACATTGTCCCTAATAGTTTTAACTATATTTAAATATTGTACATATGTTATGAACATATAGGTATTCACCTCATTCAACATTTCATGCATGGAACTAACATAGTCATGTTTATTCATAATCACTACAGCCCCTCCTTTATCTGCAGGCCTTATACTTAATGTTTCATTATTCTGCAGTGATCGTAAGGCAAGCCTCTGATCCCTTGTGAGATTATGAAAGGAACCCAAGTTCCCGTCATAGAAATTTTCATATATTTCTTTCTCACAGGCTGTAATGAATGACTCAATATGATTTGGTATAGCTGGTACAAAACAACTTTTCTTATGTAATTTTGTTGTCATACTCATTATTATCTTAAAAACACAATTTCAGTGCTATATTACAGCCAAACTGCCTTAAATCTGTCAGCAGTTCATTTACTTCAGTGCATGCAGAGGGTATGAAAGTCAAATCCTTATTTATTATCGCTGTTTCGGCCTCACTGAAGCGATAATCTGACAAATAACAATAAGTTCATTTATTGTCTCTGCCTCCTGTTCGGAGTTATTCTCTCCCCTGAAAACTTTCTTTTCCTTCTGCCTCGACTTGTTGAATGTTGCTGTTGCCTCTGTATATTCTGTTTTACCGGTAACGGTAAAAAAATGTTCCAAAGTCAATGGAGCAATCTGCTTCGGTCTTGCAACTTGCACGACTTGATTGTTTGCCTGTTGATTAGGCAAAGGAGTTACACACCCAATTCAGAAGTCACTTGAGACATAACTAGCTGTGAGGAATTGCTGCTCTGACTCACCTCTTGTGCCTTAGATACCAAAACAGGTGAGGGCATGTTTAATATATTGGGTGTGGAAATTTCTGTCTCTTCCACGCAAGTGTCTTTTTGTGTAACAGACCCAGTGATATTATTAGTATACCTCGGCCATGTAAATACATGTCCAAGGCTAAAATCTGTAAAGTCTCGCTGCAGCTTACGCTGTTTGGTCTGTCTCAATTTGTTCTCATATAGTGAAATATTAACATACATATTGTTCAGTGCACCAGTAAAAATATCCCCCTCAAATCTTTCATTAATGTCATTATATTGTTGTTGTATACTGGTGCTTGAACTTTGCTCTATAGGAACGAAACAGTCTATTATCAGCTGCATATACTTCCGACTCAGTTCTAAATTCAATTGCTGCCACTGTTTTAGCAATTACGGATGGGTTTCCCCATATCTGGGCATGCATAGGACTCTCATACCCCTTGGACTCACATTAAAGTAAAGGCAAGCTTCTAAATGCTGTCTCTGCCAACTAATATGTTTAAATTTGTAGATGTAATTTTCAAGATCTTTTACCTTCTGAGTAAACTGCTAATAAGCTTCTGTTTTCTTTGGTACATGAGCCTCAGGATTCCCTTCAAAACTCATGGCCAAAAACGGATTTTCTCCTCTATGCAAAATCCTTTGCCATTTCATTTGCAATCCATTCTCTCTTGAAATGCATTAAATGCATTAGCTAAGCATATTGTGGAATTTCCTGCACATGAATTTGGGTTCAAGGTTTTGCAAATAGTGGTGAAATATAGGAGAGGAGGGAATTTAAATAATCAAGTGGAACGTGTAGAGCTGAAGTGGATTTTAAAGTTGCACGCGCATGTATTTCAAGGTTTAAATAATTATGCATGTATACAACCGGAGCTGGAAGCTTGCCCCCTTTAAATGAATTTGTAATTGAATTTTAAGTAATTGATCTATTAAAACTTTTAATTAATGTATGGGATTAATTTTAAATTAGTTAATTGATGTGGTTTTGACTATAAAATGTGTATATGTTGGTTACATTTTCACTGACGACTTGAGAAAGTGTAGTGTTCTACATGAAAGCGCTTGTCCTAAATTAAACAACTGTTCTTTTAAGCAGTGGTGGTCATCTGGATTTGTTTGCTTCATTGCTGTTTTTGATCTGTGGATGATCTTTGGACTTTTGCTGGTAATTTGTGTTTTTGCTTGTTGAAATAAATACATAATAAAAATTACATAAAATATTCTATCTACCAATACTCATTTAAACCAGGTTTAAATATAGCACCTAAATTCACTATTCACATTTTTTCCTTCCTATCTAGAATTTTGTGTTTGGACAGAACTGACAAAACCATCCCCAACCACCACATCAACACTACAAAAAGAAAATGAGCAGAGGCATGGTCACATTTATGCTTATAAAGGGCGCTCCTGAGGTGCCTACAGTTGATATCACTGAGATATGTAGCTATACGTCGTTTCAAAGGTCTTGATGTTCGCCTTATGTAAAATGCTCCACACTGGCATACAGCCATATACCGTACGCAATCGGCGTTACATGTAATTAAATGCCTGTTCTGATACACCTTCAAAGTATTAATAGACATGAATCATTTAGTTTTGGACATGACCTTGCAATACACACAATGTCCACAGTAAGTACTGCCCACTAATGTCATTTATTTATTTATTATTTATTTTTATTATTTATTTCTTTGTCATTTGTTGACCGGGTTAGTCCAACTGAGCCAAAGGCCCATTTTCAGTGGCGACCCAAGGAGAAAAGCTCCAAAAATACAAAACAAAACTACATAACTTCAAGACTATATAAAAAAAAAAACAAAATTACAAAACTGCAAGACTGTACAAATGAAAAAAATACATAAAATCAAGGTTGTACAAATAGAATATGGACTGTTACAAAGGAAGTTTTTACAGGTCAAGTGGTACATTATAAAGATAGACAAGTAACAGAAGATGAAAAACCTATGTAAGTCTATAAGAACAAGTAAATATTCATGTTGGAATTATATAGTATGACAGAAAACACTCTAGCTTGGCAATGCAGCAAGGATGTGATTACTATTTATATAGAATATCTGTACAATGAGGCAGCTGGTAGATAACAGAAATTGCTCAATCTGTATATCAAGAGAAATACGTTTTAGGATAAAGACAGGGAGAAAGTGGGGGAGGGGTTAGGTAGGGTCCTGGCATGGACAGGAGCTTGAGTTAGAAACCTAGTTTTTCAGTTCTTTTTTTGAAGTCGTTAGTGTATTTGATATTTCAATATTTGTGGGGACTTTATTCCAGACTTGGGACACTGTGCTTTTGTAGAGTAGTTTCCCTATGTTTTTATTAGGTTTGTATATGTTAAGAAGGAGTTGATCAGAGCTATGGATAGTACAAGTAGGGTTCATAGAGGGATACTAGAGAGGGGAGGGACGGCTAGGCTGAGGGTTTGTTTAGTAAGGAGTGAGTGATTTGTAGCTGGGATAGAAGCAGTAGTTGGGGGGAATTCAAGCCACTGAAGTTGTTTTAGAGCAAGGCAGAGATAAGATGTTTGTTCAAGTTTGGTTATTAAGGTGGATTGTAGATGAGTACGTACTGGAGAGGTGTACAGAAGGCAGGGGAGGAGGAATGTCTGTGCCAGAGAAGGCTTGGAGTCAGAGGAAAGGAATTTTTTATTTCTACAGAGTAGACCCAATTTTTGTTGAGTCTTTTTGATGCATTGTTGAATATGGAGGTCAAATTTTAATTGGTTCATAGGTTCATAGACTAGTACTAAGCTAACTGCCCTTGTGGGCCACTTTAAGCCTAGCCAATTACTCCATGTGAGAATCAAACCCTGCACCTTGTGAATGCAAGGTAAACACTTTAACCATTATGCCAGCCTCCCACCCATTGATTACAGTGCCTAGGAGTTTAGTGTGTTAATCAGCATTAATTAATAACAGTGCTATCAAGAGATGAGATGGTGAAGGTGGATTTATGATGGGAGAGAGATTTAGGAAGAAAGAGAAGGATTTTTTTATGGTTTAGGATGAATTGGTTATTGTTTAGCCATTGTTCCATGGTGAGAAATTAGTTCTGAGTGATAGAATGAAGGTGAGTGATGTAGAGTGGGAGATAAGAGTAGAATTGTCAGCGTATTGTATAAGGGAGGAGGTACTGCAGGAAGAGTGAAGGTTGTTTATAAAGATATTGAAAAGAAAAATACCTTGGGGGACTCCAGTCTGGATAGGTAAAAAAGGGGAGCAGGTTGTTTGCCATTTGACTGACTGCAACTATTAGTAAGATAGCTGGAGAACCAGAGGATAGAGGAGGTGGAGAGGCTGAGATCAGATAACTTTAATAACTTAGAGTGAGAAACAGTGTTGAAAGCTTTTTAAAGGTCTAGGAATAGGCAGGACACCAGTTGTTTTTTGTCTCTAGCTACAGTGACAATTTGCATGAAAGAAAGAAGGGCTGTGGAGGTACTGTGATTTGGCCTAAAACCATGTTGAGTTGGGGTCAAAAGGTTTTCCTGAATTAGGTATTTGTGAAGCTGACTGTGAATGGTTTTTTCAAGGATTTTAGAGAGTGGGGAGAGAATCGCTATGGGTCTAAAATTAGAAGGATCAGTGGAGTTACCTCCTTTGTGAAGTGGTATGGTGTAGAAAGATTTCCAGATGTCAGGGACAGTAGATTCTTGGATTGATCTGTTTACAAGTATTGAAATAGGGTATGCTATGGATTTAGCTGCAAGTTTAAGAAAGGGTTTAGACTGTCAGAAGAGGGGGAACAAGGTTTTAGTTTAAGCAGAAGAGATTTTACATATGCAGTGGGGACTGGTGTGAAAGAGATGGCAGTGGCACTGGTAGTAGTGAAAGTGGTGGGCGGGGAGGTGCTTTATTTTGGTCAATGTGGGTTAGTTTGCAGATAGACTCAATGAAGTATGAGTTAAGTAGTGCGGCAGTTACTAGAGGTGTATTGTTGGGGTAGGGGTTGGGGTAGTAGGTCCTCCAGGGTGGAGAATTTTATTAATGGCATGTCCGAATTTTGGGGGATTAGAGTGGTGGGTGGCTTGGGCATTACAGTAGAATTTTTTCATATCTTTGTCGATTTGCTTTTTGGTGAGATTTCTAAGTTCTTTGTATTTTTGGAGCAGTGAAGTTTATTTAGTATTTTATCCATTGTTTCCAAATGCTACCTCTTTTTTTCATAAAGAAGTAGCTTTTGTGAGCCAGGTGGAGTGGTTAGCTTTTATCCTAGTTTTCCTCTGTGGTGCTAGAGAGTTAAGTATATCATGGAACGTATAACTGAATTCAAGAACTGTGTCACTAAAGGGAAGGTGCAGGAGGTAGGACCAGTTGATTAGCAAGCGCCTGTTATTGAAGGTTTCAGCATCAATGCCTGAAAGGTTGCAGCAGTCTCTGCAGAGGTGGGATCTGGGAGTTAGAAGAGAGTGTCTATGCACACAAATTGGGAGGTGGTCACTCAGGGAGTCTGGTAGAGTGTAAGAATTATTGTAAAGTTTTGAAATTAAGATCAAGTCTAGGATGAAGCTGTTATTGTTATTTTTACTTAGGTAGCCAGATGTTGTAATGAACTGATTGAAGAGATGAACATTAATGCTAAGATATAGAGAGATGGTTGATAGTTGTTTCTGGTCAATGTTGACATTTCCAAGAATAATTATCTTGTATGGTATATGGAGTGAGATCCATGACAGGACAGGTTCAAGGATTGGTGTATTTCCAGGTGGTATACATGTGGCTGCTATACCAATTTTTTTTCTGCGGGTTTAAGTGACAATTAAGAGCAAATAGCTCAGCTGGGTGGAAGTCTGGGAGAAAAAAGGTAGGGGGGTTACGTTGAGTTGCTCAGAGTACAGGATTGAAACCTCTCCCCCTTTTTTGGAGGGTCTGTCTAGATGGTAAATGTAGTTGGGAGGTAAGATTTCACTGTTAGAGATGTGAGGTTTTAGCTATGTTTCGGATAAGGTTAAGATATGTGGAGAGTGTAAGCTATCCAAGAATGCAGGTCAGTAATTTTATTAAGTTAGCTTTGAATATTAATTGAGTAGACAGTAAGCTGTTTGGAGGTGGGGGGAGGTTGGTGTCAGGAGGGTGAAGGGACGATATGGAGATGTGGGTGGGCCTAGCTTGTAGTGGATGTCCTCATCTGGCAGAAGAGAGCTTGTTAACAGAGTAGGTTTAGAATGGTAGAAGCAATAAGTAAAGGATTTGTACTTGAGTTTATGTGGGGGTAGGAGTTGGAGTAGATATTTTGAATTTATGGAGTTGTATGTAGGAGAAATTGTACAAAGAGGGAGAGATTAAGAAGGGTAGGAGTGGATCATAATGGGTTGTTGAATGTGTCAGTGTAGGAGATGGTTCTATGTAATTAAGTTGTATGTGACAGGAGGTTGAGAATGTAAGGTAGACGAGTAAGCGGGATTACAAGGAAGAGCTGGAGCATGATGAGAGAGGATGTGCATGAGAGTTGGGAGGGGTTGTGGCTAGGTATGTGCAGTACTGTGAAACACTGAGTATGTTAGGTCAGTTTTAAGTTAGAGGAATCTGAAAGAGAGGAATGAGGGGGAAGGTGAGTGAATGAGAGTAAGTTAATCTTGTTAAGGGTATCAAGGTGCGTATAAGAGTCTATGGGGAGATTTTGGTGATGTGAAAGGAGGACAATGATAGGAGACAGGGAGGGAATATAGTTGGGTGGAGTAAAATATTAACTGGGTAAATGGGTATGGTGGGTGGGACTGTGGCAATATGGTTACAGTATAAATCTGGGATAAGTGGGGTGGGTGGGAATGGGGGGTAGGGTATGGGGAGTGGAGTGAGACCTAGCACAGCGAGGGCGAACTGAGCAGGCTTGCCCAGGTCAAGCAAACTAGCTAAGAAAAACAATCAGGCAAGTAAGTTTGCTAATGTGATGTGCTACAGCGAGACAGTATGGGAAAACAGACAGAGAGTCACAGTAGCAGAGTATCTGTATGTAAGCTTGACAAAAAAGGTAGTACTTAATGACAGGACAGTAGTTGTGGGACAGGGAGTGCAACAGAACTTACATGAGAGTAAGACCCTATACATTATTAAAGGGTCGTAGTGCTATTTAGCAGCAGACTTAAAAGAAACAAAATTAAAAAAATTACTCCTCAGACCCTTCTGCACTAAAATTGCCCAGGGAGGTCAGATTAAGCTTGGACAAGAGGGGCGAGAGAGCAGGGGGGAGAGAAGGGCTAGAGTTTGTTAGTGGTGATGTCCGGCAGCCCGTTAGCTTAGTACAGCTATTTGATATTTAGAGATAAACTTCTGTTTGTACATACATTAAACTATAAAATATCACGGGTATGAGGTTGGGACATCCAGCAGAAAACAGGCATTAGGTTTCTTCTGGAGATAGGCTTTTCCTTTAGACACTCTGTTTGATTGTTTGGTGGGAGAGAGCGAGGTCAGAGCGGGGTATACTTCCTGATGAAAAAGACAGGGAAAAAAAAGCAAGATTAATCAGGATAAGAGTAAGAGAGGCTTAGGTGAAGAGAGGTAGACGATAGGATAGTGTGTACCAGGAGTGGGGAGTAGGACAGTGAGTGAGCTGAGAGAAATAGAAAATGAGAGGAGAGAGAGGAACAGAATGATAGAAGAAAGCACAGATTCAGACTGGTTGTAAGGCATAAAAAATGTTCCACAATTCTGTCCATTAAAGAAAGTAAATCTGAATGCAGTATTTGTCAGTTTAGCATTGAGAAAAAACACCATAGAGTATCCACTAGACTACAGGAGCAATAAGACTAAGACTAACTGCAAGAAAAGAGCAGGGGAATATTACATTTATGCAAGTGTGTCTGTTTAGCTTATAGTGTGCAGTGCCACCTAGTGGCATAGCTATGCTATTGATCTAACCAGCTAGGCACTCAAAGGACAGAGCAGTATGGCAATACAATATAATCCACTTAATTTAAAAAGACTGAATGTGCAGAGTCATGAACTATAAATATCATAGAACAAGTAAACCAGCAGAAGGGGGGTGGGAGAGGGGCAATGGAACATGGGAGGAGAAAAAAATATAATAGCTGCTGATAAAAAACTAAAATTACATTCAGAGGTTCTGTACTGTTTAAGTTAGGTGTTACTAGAGAAGCAAAGTTGTAGAGCAGTCCGTTTTATTTTATTTTAACATACTATTATTATGTCAGCCGCTAAGGGTGGAGCTATAGTTCTGTAGGACTCTAAAGATTATGACAGAGAGTCCGTTAGGCAGCTGGGAATTATACATCTTACTGCACTTTAACTGTTGATCCTGGGGTAGAGTTCAAAAGGAACATTGATCAGTTTTTGAATCAGGCTAATAAGGATGGGTTAATTTCTGAAGCTGTGTTTACACCAGTTGCCTGTGGAAGACCCAAGACCATGATTTTTTTTATTTACTTCCTAAAATACACAAATCTTTTGAGAACCCACCTGGTAGACCTACAGTGTCAGGGCAGAATTCCCTCACATAATCACTGTTGGCATATTTAGAAGACCAACTTAAACCTTTATTAGGTTTTGTGCAAACAAGGATCAAGGACAACACTGAATTTTTGAGGTTAATGAACAAAGTTCAGATATCTGACAGTTCTTATTTCTGTACTTTGGATCTACAATCACTTTACACCAGTATTCCACATGAAGTTGGCATACTGGCAATCAGGCATTGGTTGTGTCTTTCTAATATGTATTTAGAATTACATATTGAATTTTTGTTGAAACTGTTGAGCACTGTCTTGGAACATATTGTTTTCTGGTATAAAGATGAATGTTTTCTTCAGATGAAGAGCACCGTGATGGGAGCAACTTTTGCCCCCATTTATGCTGACCTTTTTATGGGTTATGTAGAGTTATACTTGATTTACAATGACAACAATCCTTTTAAGCAGTATTTAATTATGTGGCATAGACTTCTTGATGGCTGATGGTGCATTTGGTACGGAACCATGAATATGTGGCATGCATTTGTTGAATATCTCAATAATAATATGCATGATTTGAAATTTTCAGGAAAAATAGATCTATTTAATGTTGATTTCCTGGATGTGACTGTTATTAAGATGGTGGATGGTACTATAGCCACAAGTCTACATAGAAAACCTTTTACCAAAAATTCATTACTGGAGGCTAGCAGTTGCTGCCCTAGTCATATCATTCACAATATCCCTAAGGAGCAGTTTCTAAGGTTAAGGAAAATTTGTAGTTCTATCAATGAGTTTGAATCTGAAACTGATAAAATGGAAATCAGATTTGTAAGCAGAGGTTATAATCTAACTACTGTAAGGAGGGTGAAAACTGAAGCTTTTCATAAAACTAGGAATGAGTTGCTGGAGGATAAATACGTAAATGATGGCAATGTTAATCATTCATCACTTATGCTGATTACCACGTATGGCACAAGTTCTTTCAAGATTTGTGAGGTTATTAGTAAGTTTTGGTATGTACTAAAGAATGAGCCTTTCTCTGAGCAATGCCTTGATAATTATTGTCATTCTGGCTTTCAACAAGGGAAGAATCTGGGTGAAGATTTCTCCTGGTTCAAGAAGGGACATAACAAAAATATCAATTTAAGAAACATGACATTATTGGGCAGTACTTACTGCGGACATTGTGTGTATTGCAAGGTCATGTCCAAAACTAAATCGTTCACATCTATTAATACTTCAAAGGTGTATCAGATCAGGCATTTAATTACATGTAGCACCGACTGGGTAGTCTACATGGCCATATGGCAATGTGGAGCATTTTACATAGGGCAAACATCCAGAACTTTGAAACAACGTATATCTACATATCTCTGTGATATTAACTGTATTCACCTCAGGAGCATCCTTTATAAGCATACATGTAAACATACTTCTGCTCATTTTATTTTTGTAAGTGTTGATGTGGTGGTTGGGGATGATTTGCTGGTTCTTTGGTTCTGTCCAAACCTTCTAAGGGAGGGTATCAGTAGCTTCACACCACTGCCCCCCCCCCCAGAAGATGCAGACAAATATGCTGAACAGTATGCCAGTGCAGTATACAAGGACCTGTACAACTGCATGGACTCAGCCATACCCAATAGAACTAAAACCTGCTCCTCAAGGAAACACAAACCTATGTGGTGGACATCCTCTATAAACAGGCTTTACAACAAAAGGAATAAACTGTTGTCCAAGGGTAAAAAGGCACAGATTAACAACTGGAAAAAATCCCTCCTTAGCCTCAACAAGCAAATTAGATCACTAGTGAAAACCTCCAAAGCCAATTATGAATCAAAACTAGCCTCCAAAACAAAAGCTAAACACAAAGCCTTTTTCAGTTACGTCAGAAACCTCCATGGCAAAGCCCAGGTTTGTTCCAAATTAGTTCTTAATGGTGCCACTTATACTGATCCTGTTGACTTAGCCAACCTGCTAGCAGACAGGTTCAGTGCAAACTTCACTCCCTGTCCCCCCTAAAGGCCCATTCAACATCCCCGATACTTGCCCCACACCTCACATCTCCATAGATAAAGTGTTAAAGGCCCTATCCAAGGCAAAGAACACAGCTTCCAAGGGACGTGATAGCATCCCAGGCTGTATTCTGCAACCCCTCCTTCAAGAAATAGCCTCGCCATTGAGCACCCAATTCAACCATAGCCTAAGTACAGGCTTCATTCCAGCAGAGTGAAGAAATGCCATAGTCGTCCCTCTGCACAAAGGTGGTGTCACTACTGACCCTGGTTACTATCGTCCCATTAGCTTGACAAGTATGATCTGTAAGGCCATGGAGCTTATTATTATGGACCTCATAAACAAGGACATAGGCAATCTCCAAGCACTTGACCCCACCCAGTTCGGATTCGTCAAGGGCAGATCTTGCCTGTTGAACCTGATTGACATTTTTGAGACTGTCACCAAGGTACTGCATGGGGGAAAGTCGGGACACACAGCTTACACTGACTTGGCCAAAGCCTTTGACACAACCCCCCACTTGTTCATCATCGAAAAACTAACAGAACTTGGTGTAAATCTCTATCTCATCAGGTGGGTGGCCAACTGGCTCACTGATAGGACCCACAAGGTCAAAATAGGTGCCAGTACCTCCGATAGCAGACCTGTCACTAGTGGTGTCCTTAGGGATCTGTCCTAGGACCACTACTGTTTGGCATCTACTTCCCAGAGGTCCAGGCAAAGACAAAAGGTCTGTGGCTGACCAAGTTTGTGGACGACTGTAAGTGGGTGCTGTAACTGACTCTCCAGATGATTTTAACATACTTCAAAAGGGGCTCACAGCAACAAATGACTGGTGTCAAAGTCATGGCCATAAGTTAAATGCAAAAAAAAGTATTATCATACCATTAGGCAAAAACATGGTCCCTACTGATTACCACATTAGCGGCAACCCCCTAAGCACACCACCTGTGGTGAGAGACCTGTGTACACAAGTTAACAACAATCTCATATTTGACCATCATGTAGTGGCAGTGGTCAGAAAAGCCTTTTACTTAGTTCATCTCATAAGTAAAGGGATTGCATCCAGAAAAAAAGGAGTTTATTACCTCTCTGTACTCCTCCCTCATTAGGCCAATAATTGAGTACAATGCCCTATTTGGTATGTACCTCTCTAAACACATGCACCAACTGGAAAGACCGCAGAAACACCTCACAAAAAGAATCCATGGCCTCCAACACCTGTCCTATGTGGACAGCCTCAAATCACTGTCACTCTACTCTGTATCATACAGATTGCTCAGAGGTGACCTGCGTCTCGCCTATAAGGCAATCTCAGACCCTGCTCTACTACAGATGCTCCAAATCCGTAAGTCTAACTCCTCATGTAGTACCCAATCGAAAAGCTTAAATCTAATATGTGACATTAACAAAACC